>NW_007732023.1:93771-103135 GCF_000696425.1 Galeopterus variegatus
ACACACACCTCTGTCCTCCACACCAAGAAATGTCTTTGGCCCATTTTAATCATGGAGCCTTGTTACTGTTTCCAAAGGCACGTGCTTACTTCCAGGTTGTTTTGCCCTTCTTATCATGTCCTCAGATGTGTGCCAACACACAGATTTATAGCTAAGTTTTGTTTGGTCTATTTGGACAACTGTAGTGGTTGGCATTGGAGGATGTGGTTGTTTATCCTAAGGGGCCATTATGCACTTCAAATTTCATTTACAGTATTATTTCAAGGTTGGTTATGATATGATTGACAGCATTAATCTGCCTTTTGCAAGGCATTGCATATGATTGGGTTTACAGCAGAAAAGATTTTTGACTATTCAGTCTTTTAATGAAGAGATGAAACATTGATGTCTGAAAGAACTCGTTCTGTTTGTTTAGGGTCCACAATGCTGATTATTACATGCAAGAGGCTAAGAAGCTGAAGCACAAAGCTGATGCACTGGTAGGTTTCCTTCCTCTCTTTGCTTTGCTCCCAATAAGGTATTATGCTTTGAAAGAAAACAAAGAAGGCATTTTACAAACAATTCAAACTTTCAATAGCATAGCCCAAGCTTGTTTTTCAATGCATTGTTGCTCTGACATAGGGAGATTGGAGATTAATTCTTTGGCACCCTAATTCCTAAAGTTCTTTGAGCTGTGTTGTCCTGTCATTACGTATTTGTTTTCCCACTGTTCTTCCCCTTGCCTCAACTTCAGAAGCTCAATGGCATATATACCCTTGTCATTATCTTTAAAGTGAATTTGAAATGACTTTTGAAACTTCCATAGAGATGATGGGAGCTCCAATTGGGTCCAATAAACCAGAATTGCTGTGGGGCAGGGGAGGGTTGTTGAGAGCTGGCTACATGGCCTCAAAAATTGGCTTTAGGAAACTTGGGTCTATAGAAAAAACTCAGATTCTTGCTGCATTTGATAACATGTTCCCAGAGCGAAGCCCACAGCCAGGCTGTGACCTGGAGCAGTGAAAGGAAGTGTCATCATTTGGATTTCCCAAGACACTTGGCCTAGCTGCCTACAAGGGTTTTGGCTAATTAAACCACTGGAGAGTTCAATGCATTGAGTTGTTTGACTTGATCCTCCCAACAGTGGGTCTCCACACATTACAATCACTTGTGAAACTTTAAAATTGCCCAGATGCCCAGGCCAACACAGAATAGTGAAACAAGAATTTCTGGAACTGGGACCCATGCATAGGTATCAAATCTCCCTGGGTGATTCCCAAGTGCAACCAAGATCGAGACCCACTGTCCTAGAGAAGTCCCTAAATTCAGGTTTCTCACCTTTGACTAAACCCAAGAACAATTTGAGGTATCAGTTCAACACCATTATGTTAAAAAACAGCATCCTCCATCTCTGCATTGTGTCCAACCAGGACTCAGCTGTCCCATGGTGTTTGACACTGGGAAGGCTGTGATGGAATACTGCAAAAGTCTTTGCCCTATGACTAGTGTGTGGCCATTATCAGATGCCCATGCCCTTGCATCTGTCACTTCCCTATTTTCTGTCATTTTCCCCTTGTAGTCCAAATTGCTCAGCTCTTGTGTGCAGCTAACCTTTCCATGATGTGAATTGTCACTTGGAAACAATTTTCCCCTACTCCTGCAGACAAAATTGACAAGGCATGCTAAGCTGGGTGCCAGTTCCAATGGAGATGCCAGCAACACTGTGCCTGTGACCACTGTATGGGTGTCAAGAGATTTGAAAGGCACTGGGTGGCAGTGCTGCTGGCTCAAAGACCAAAGGTCCTCTCTAAATGTCTTCATCTCCACAGCACTGCAGAGGTGCTCTGGAGTTTGTCCTCTGTCAAATCTGGGTGAGGGAGCCTGTAAACGTTCTTTTGACAAGCTGTTACATAAGTTGATGAAGACTGGGATGCACATATGAGACCATATAGGTGAAATGTTTGAAGAACTGAGAAAAACCAGAGCCACAGAGATGGCATACATATGATTAAGAGCTAGCATCACTCTACCGGCTAGGGTTGTGTTTATGTGTTCCCCCAAATCACTTTTGATCTAATCTACTCATGCATTCTCAATTGGGGAGGGGGTCAAAATTGGTTCTTGGGGTGGGGTAAAAAAGTCTTAGATGTTGCAGCAGGTGTGACCCTCCAAAGGGCCGCAGTACATAAAGAAATAATCAGTATATTGTTGGCATTAATATTTCACTGGGGGTGTGTGAAAAATTCTAAAAAATCTCCTTGGTGGGGAGGTAATGATAATTTTAAAAGGTTGAGAAAAAATCAGAGGAATGATATTTTTGCTATGCTCATGTTTATGCTAGTGCTAGAAGCACTCATAGTTCATGCCCCTCATTTTTTGAATGTGGAAACTGACGCCCAAGGAAAGGGCATGACTTGGCCATTAATTGGCACTATGGCCATGTAATTTTCTTTGGATTTAAGTTTATGCTCCTTTTGGAGAAAGAGAGGTTTAGGCTAGATAATCTTTAAGGTTCGTTTCAAATGTGAGGTTTGTGAATGAAAAGTCACTGTCCAAAATTGGTATGTAAAGATTAATTTACAAATGGGAGAGCCAATTGGAGCTAGATGACCTAAAGAAATTACCTTGTAAGGCAAAAGAGAAAGGAGATAGTCAGCATACACATACACAGTGATTTTCATAAAATCACTTTGAATTTGACTGAAACTGATCTTTCTCCACAAAAGCTTACAGAAAGGAAATCACAGTATGTCTTCAGTACCTAAAGACTAAGAACATTTATTGTAAAGAGAGTCATTTACAATGAGAGATTCTGCAGGTCCTGTAACTAATCATTTATAGTTGTACTTAATCCTTTGCTAGAGACAGCTACTCTGCCATTTTGAGAATTGAGACTTTCACAGTTGCATAGAAAATATTTTGATAAAAGGTATACAAGAAAATTAAAATTGCTAAATCTGCATTCTATTGGTTCTTTTACATAAAATACTGTCTGAGCGGAATTCTTACATTCAGCTATCAAACACTGAAAATGTTAAATCCTGTTATAAAATACTCACTATAAAAGTGTCATATATAATATTCATTACACATAAAAAAGAAATCAGTATGTCTAAGTCAGTTTAATCGTGACCATTATCAGGGCTAAAACCTTTTGCAATAAAATTTTACTAAACTAAAATATTTAGTAGTGCTATATTTTTTGGCTTTTTGACACACTGTTTCAAGTCATCATTTACTATGAAAGTGATACGATTGTTGTCAACAGTCACACTACAGCTTCACATTTTTCATGACAATAGCACCAATGTGTTTTCTCCTCCTGGGGGTGAGGTGAATGTGCTCACAAAGAGTTCCATAGCAAAGACTATCTGTGTTCTCTGGCCATGAGGCTTATCGAAAGCAGAGCTTAGTTGCCAACATTGTCTATAGGACACTGCAATGACAGGTTCGTTTAGTAAATTTTGTGAATAGAAACTAGTTGAGACATTGATTTTGATTCTGGCCCACAAAAAAGGTAATGATAACAACAATAATAACATCATAAACCACATATGATACCTTGGCTGCATTTTTCTCTTCTCAATCAACCTCTATGCCATAGCAATAGAACCTTAAACCAGTTGCTTCCTTGTTAATACCAATTCATAATTGTCCTCCCTTTCTAGCAGGGTTTCTCAGCCTGGGCACTACCAGCATCTTGGACTGGCTTCCCTCTTCACTAGGGGGGCTGTCCTTTGCTTTGCAAGACGTTCAGTAGCATCTCTGGCCTCTGCCCCCAAGAGGCCCTTTCCCCAGTGGTGACATCCCAAAGTGTTTTCAGACATTTCCAAGTGTCCCCTGGGGAAAGGGGGCAAAATTATCCGCAGTAAGTCACTCGTTGATATGACAAGTCATCTTCCTCTTTCAGTTCGAGAAGTTTGGCAAAGCCGTGAATTACGCTGATGCTGCCCTCTCCTTCACTGAATGTGGCAATGCCATGGAACGTGACCCTCTGGAAGCAAAGTCCCCATACACCATGTACTCCGAGACTGTGGAGCTCCTCAGGTGAATAGCCTTTCTGCAGTCATCTTCTTAAGTTCATTTCAGTCAGAATTAGAATCTGATGTGTTTTAAAATATTATCACTTCCACATATTAATTATTTTTCCAAGGCATCTTCTTCTTAGAAGTGATCATAATTAGTTTGTGCCATTTTATTAATCTCATAGAAAATTTGTAATTGATGGACACTGCTTTTATAAATTATCCCCTTCAGAGGATAAAATGGGAGTGCTAAAATTTGCAATATTCATAAAATTAAAATGGAAACATAGCGGGTGGAAGTGAAGTATAATCATTTCACCATTTGGCATCGAATTGTCTTTTCAAAGGTGCAGTTTTATAATTCAAAAAAAAAATAGTGGTGCTCTCAGGATTTCTATTACAAACCATGTTCTCTAAGAATTTCTATCTTGGTTATTAAAAAGGGAGGGGGCACTGTTCCAATTCAGAGTCAGCATTTAAGGCCACAGGTGTGGAATAGACTTGCCACACATATGGGATAAGGGAAACAGACGAGGTGGTAGCAGGGCGTAGAGGTAGAGACAAGAGAATATGAGAGGGTATGTTAATTGCTCACATTATTGGTTTCATTTACATTTTAAATGAATTTTTTTGGCCTGTTGGTCTTGGTGGAGTAGAATTTGTGGTTTATCAAAGAATTCACAGAAGAAGAGGAAGTAGCAGTAGGAGAAGAAGAAATATTTCTTCTGGTGTTTTCTAGTGATTTACAGATATTTGTAAAATAATTTAATCCACCCCTGAATAGTGGATAAACACCATCGGTTAGCTAGATGGACTAAATAATCACTTTAGATTGACTGAGCCGTTCCTTACCTGATAGGCCCTGACATCCCCGTTTCCTCTGCCTCAGTTAATCAATATTGCCAGGACTGGTTTTTACTATCTTGCTTGTGTCTGCACAAACTGTTACAAATCTGAGGATATTTGTACCTAAAATTTCAGACAAACATGGGACAGATTTAGCATGCATATTTTCCCTGTGAAGCATTCTCAAAGATCAAAGAAGGGAACTATTTAAAAACCAACTCTGCTCACATAGAATCAGAAGTTTACTTAGAGCCACAAAAGTAGGGAGATTATGAGGAGAGCTCCAGCCTCGCCTGCCAGGCAATCGGCAATCTTTCTCTTAGTGCAGCTCTGAGAGGTGGGCCCCAGGGAAGAGTGTATAGTATTTCTTTTTGACTTATTTTATGTACTGTGGAAGCCACAACCACCACTCTGTAACTTTTAAGTGGAAATTGATTTCTTAGTCTCTCGTCAAGGCTACCTGCAATTTTCAAAGATGCAGACGATAAACATTCTGGCAAAAATTGTAAGGATTCAAAATTGAGAAGTAACAATGAAGAAACATGGAGACAATTTATGCTCTCTATTCATTCAAAAATGCAAATTAAAACAAGCCACTTTCAAATGCACAAGAAAATGTAATAATTGTAATACCTAGTATTTACCCAATTAAAAAAAAAAGAGCATGGTGAACTAAGTCTCTCCTATGCTGCTCCTGGAAGTGGAAGTTGATCATTGTGAATTGAGAGCGATTTGGCATTGTGTAGGAAAGCCATAAAAATGAGCATTCATATTTTTTGATTCAGCACTTCAGCTTCTGGAAATTTGAGTTTCCTTTACTGAAGAAAATAATTGTAAGAGTAGAACAAGTTATCTGTATAGTTTGGCATTATATGTAATAGCACATGGTTAGAAGTAAACCGAATAATCAATAATAGAAGAGTAATTAATTACCTCATAGTACACAGAGCAGAATACTTGTTGTTATTGAAATAAAACAATGATGGGGCCGGCCCGGTGGCGCACTGGAGAGTGCGCTGCTTGGGAGCGTGGCGGCGCTCCCGCTGAGGGTTCGGATCCCATGTGGAGACCGGTTCCTGCTCACTGGCTGAGCGTGGTGCAGGCGCAACACCGAGGGTTGCGATCCCGTTACTGGTCAGTAAAAAAGACAAAAAGGAAAAAAAAAAAACAATGATGAAGACTTTGCAGTTGCATGAAAATGTTTATAATATGATGTTAAAGTAAAATCAAGCTGTAGAATTATATGCACACTACAGTTATGACCATGAAAAGCATGTATATGCATCTTGAGTAAACTGAAAAGAAAATGAGATCATAGCTGTAACGGGGGGTGAGATTACGGGTGTTTTCCCTCTTTCTATATTTTTTTAATCAATTTTTTTCTTTAGTATTTACTCAGCCCCCATAAAAATATAAAGCAAAATAACAAATTTCATTTTATGGTAAAAATGCTGTGTGAATCATTAAGTAATATTTATTTTCATTAGAAAACGTTTCTTTCCCTTAACTGTTTACAAAAACATATTTCTTGTAAGCATGATTTATTTTTATTATATGATGTTTTACTCCCCATAGCAGTATATTTCAGTGGAACCTGGTAAAAGTCAATGGAGAATTTACGAGCATTCACTGTAAAGTCAATAATTTTAAACTTTATTTTGAGGTAACTAGATTCACATGCAGGTGTAACAATGAACACACCCAGTTTCCCCCAGTAGTAACATTTTGCATAACTCTAGTACATTATCACAACCCAGACATTGACACTGAGGCGGTCCAAGGACTTCATTCATATTTCACCAGGTTTTTTTTTCTTTCAGATTTCACCAGTTTTACATACAGTGTGTTTTCTATTTTTTATTTTTTATATTTTCTGTAAATTGCATGTGTGTGTATATATATATTTTTAAGATATAATGTTAAGTTGGAAATAAAATGAGTTAATGCAACTAGGTCTTCTGGTCCATTTAAGCAATTGAATCTCCACTATCAAGTCACTTCAAATGTGGTTGCAATTAGAGGGTGCCTGTAATGTGAACACCGTTTTTAGTAGTGCAATATTATGTTGAAGAGATTTTTATTACTCTCTCCCTGACAGTATGTTGGCTACAGAGAGAGAGAGAGAGAGCCCCATTTTATCCATTCAAGTAATTATAGTTGCTCTGAGCCCTGGGAATCTGCAATAGAAATGTATTTGTGAAAACAAGTGGGGCATCACAATGACTTGACATTTCAATGATCCAACTGTCAAAGAAAGTTAGATTGATCACATAATAAAAATCCCCTTGCTTAATATGGCAAAAACAGAAGAGACCCACATCAAGCGTGCAGTCCCTTGTTTGGAAAATATTCTCTGAACAGAGCTGTTGCAGTACCTGGAGAATGGGATAGCTAGAGTGCTGAGGAAGCCCGCAGTGTTGGGGGGTGAGCCTGGAATCCTCATGCCCTGGGGATGCTACTAAAAGTGAGGAGCCGGGTGTGCATGCAAGCGCAGCACAGCGGCCCTGCAGGCTCTTTAGTGACTTCTCATTAATGAGAGCGAGTCCGGGCTGCAGCACACTTTTGACTTCCTTCTGCCACACTGAACTCCATTCCTTATTCTACCACAAGTACCTGCAAAATTGCATTAAAGCTCAGACAATGATTTTATGCAATGAATTGATTTTCAAGAGTCTAAATGCCCAGAATGGAATGTTCTCAGCTAGAAGAAAAAAATGGGAACTACTCAACCTTTTATCACCCAAGTGTGGAACAGTAACAATTAAAGAGAACGGAAAGACAAAATATACAAGCATCATAAATTAAGAGCGCTTAGGCCTTCAAATGCTGTGAAATCGACCTTCCTTTTAAAAAGACAAAACCACTTTCTATAGGAATATATTCAAAACCTGAGCCATTAGAAATGACCTTTTAATTGTGTGATTGAGCTCTCTCATGCTCATGTCAGACACAGTTGTATATTATTTACCTCATCTGTCATAAACTGAAGTGAGAATGACATTCTTGTCCACCTCTCATTGAAAACCAATAATGTTGTTTAGGTAACGTATTCCCAGAAACAGTATTTTGCTGGTGTTTCTACACACAGCACACTAACAGCAATTCCACAGCATAGCCATAGAATGTGGGCTCATGATTTAGCTGACTTCTCCGGAGCTCCATTCTGTACGTCACATCAGTCCTCTCATGCTGTTTTGATCTTCATTTCATAGGTGTTTTCAGGAAAATATGCATTTGCCCACATGCGCTTGTCAGTCCTCCTGCCCAGAGCCAATATGGGCCGAACTTGCACAGGCGATCAGAATGCCAGCGATTTGGGGAATTTCTGAAGGTGATACAGACCCTAATTTAGCTTTTCCCTTCTCTTTAAAGGTATGCGATGAGGCTGAAGAACTTTGCAAGCCCCTTGGCTTCGGATGGGGACAAAAAGCTGGCAGTGTTATGGTGAGTCCCATGGAGGCCACAAGGAAAGCACTGAAATGTCACAGAAGGATTTGAAAACTCCCGATGAACTTAAGCTGCTTACCCCAGATCATTATTCTTGTTTTCCATTAAACTATTAAAGGATAACTAATGAATTTCTTTAGTCGCTGACCAAACGTTTACCCTCCTAATTTATACCCTTATCAAAATGGGATTTTAATGTTTCCCTGTTCCCTTTTTAAATTTTTAAAATTTACTTATGTTCCTCAATCTAATCATAGGAGAGTAACTGTACAATGTGAATCAGCTTTTTTTTTTTTTTTAACAGTCTATAGGGCTCATTAGTCACTGGTATTAACATAATCCTTTCCTCATCACCACAGCTACCGATGCTTATCACTTCTCTACCTGAGGATGTTTAAACTGAAGAAGGACCATGCTATGAAGTACTCCAGATCACTGATGGAATATTTTAAGGTAATCCTTCTTTTATATAATTTATAGGTACAGGGTTACAAAATCACAAATGAGACATGGCAAACATGTTGTTAAATGTCAAATTACACAAAGACAAGTTTGTTGCTGCCAAAGGCTTAACCTCTCTCATTCCTGCCGGCCATGGCCTTCCCACCCCTCCTTCGGGGCTCAGCAGAGCTTGCTGATTTGATTCCAGGGAGAGAAAGTGCAATAGTGAAATCCCTTGACTATTTTTTGGACTGACCAAATGGCCCTTGGCAGTCTCCTGGTTGCAGTCAGGGGAATGTTGCCATCTGCCCTGCCCTGATAGCTGTGGGTATGTCCAGTCTCTTGTTAAACAAGAGGTCAGCCCATGAATCTCTGAGCAGCAAGAGAAGTCACTGTAGCCACCCTGGCTTTGGGAGGACATTTACACCTCTAGAAGCCCTTTGGCCATGGGGAGTCTTGGAGTGCAGTGGTGGCAATGTAAGACAATTGATTATCTTAGTTACCAAAACAAACAAAGCCGTCATCTAAGAAACTGGAGGGTTTGTGTTTTTTTTTGTCCTTTTTTTTTTTTTTTTTGAGACCGGCCGCACCGCGACCAGCCAGTGAGCGCACTGGTCATCCCTATA
>NW_007732023.1:103338-138844 GCF_000696425.1 Galeopterus variegatus
TTTTTTTTTTTTCCTTTTTTTTTTTTTTTTGTGACCGGCCACACCGTGCTCAACCAGTGAGCACACTGGCCATCCCTATATAGGATCTGAACCCGCGGCAGGAGCGCTGCTGCACTCCCAGCGCCGCACTCTCCCGAGTGTGCCACGGCCTTGGACCAGAAACTAGAGTTGTTAATTTGCAAGAAAAAAAAAATAGGCAATACAAAATGCAATGCCAAAATTTGGAAATAAGGCCAGATAAAAATTGTAAGCAGCAGCCTGGTCCTAGGCCTGGTCACTGTGCCCTCAGCTCTACTTCTGCCCTGCCCTTCAGCACTGGTAGTGATTTAGAGTTGGGGAGGCTCAATGCTCCTTCTGTTGTTGTTCAGTTCTCAAAAGAAGACTTTTTTTTTGCAAAGTACAAGATGCCTTCTGACTAGATTGCACCAAAGCAGTCAGTCAAAATGAATCAATCATGACCTTACATGAAATAACCAGTGAATCACAGTGCACAGCTACATGAAGACACTGTGAGTTAGTTGGGAAAAAGAAGAAATTCCCCTGCTACTGTTATGTGATGTGGCCATCATGCCATAGAGCTAGTGATCATATGGGTGAAAGTGGGGTACATCACCAGCTCCCCATCCTTTCATATATCTATCATCTCAACCTATGTTCTAGAAAGGTGCTCCTTGAACTTCCGTGGGCATCAGAATCCCCAGAGAGCTTATGAAACCACAGAATTCAGGCCCTGATTCCCAGAGTGTCTGAATCCATAGATCTGGGGCAAGGCCTGAGAATTGGTGTCTCTTAACAAGTTCCCAAGTGATGCTAGTGCTACTGGTCATGTGATCATACTTTGTGAGCTACTGCTGTAGTATCTGTCCTTTTTGGCCTGTCCTGTGTAGCTTTCAAGACATTGCAAAATACCAAACAGATGCTAAATAACTCATTCATCTGGGAGTGTGTTGAGCTTCTTTGAGGTTAAAACCTGGAGTCTTGAGAATGCACTTTATGTATGGGTTTCACAGCTCCAGAGAAGCATCACCTTCTTACTGGACTCCTGAAAATGTTGATTCTTTTCCTAACACCCCTTTTGCAAAGGGGACTGGGCTGGAAGCTGAAAGGCAGGGGAAGAGCATTACATGGGCTGTGACTGCTGAGGGCAGGCTTTAGTCAGGCTCAGTGCCACAGATGTCATGGCCATCTGTGCTGCTTGAGTTCCAACCTGGTGATGCCAGATGAGCCTAATCCCTGTTCTGTTGTGGTGATTCTGAACGTCAGGTTTCCATTGGATCCACAAGGGTGTGCCATAAAATACAGGAAGCCCATTCTTTAAACCAACCCAATTCCATCAGAGGAAGGAAAGAATGTTTAGAGTTCCATTGCAATGCAGCCCTGGACCAGTTGCATTGCTAAACAAGGAAAATCATCAGCCACAAAGGTTTGCATGTAAAGATAGCAAATCAAAGTGATTCCTGAGCAACAAAAAACAAACAAACAAACAAAAAATGCCACTTGGTTCTGGCACACTCTCGGGATATCAGAAATTATAGCCTACCCTGCCTCCCAGGGAAAAAGTTTGCAACAGATCTAAAGGTGAAAAGCTTACTTGTACTCTGAAGAGCTTGTTTTGCAGAATAAATTTTAGATGAGGATAATTAAACCACTTCTTGGAGAACCGAGTCTGATTTCACTGGGCCTTTTAGTATATAAGATCTTTCATCAAGTGACTTTCATGGTCCTGATTGGAGCCCACTAATTATCCTAACCAGCTATTTTCATCGAGTGTGCGTCGTGGTGTGCTGACGTGCACATACATCCCAGCTCTGCATCCCGAAATGCTGCAATCAATATTAATGTACTCTAAATCACACTTCCATCTGTTTCTGAATTAATAAAACACAAAATAGATGTCCTTATTTCCCTCTCTCTCTCTCTCTTTTAGCAAAATGCTTCAAAAGTCGCTCAGATACCATCTCCATGGGTAGGCAACGGAAAGTAAGTATTTTATGAAAATTGCTTTTTCATGAAAATAAGTGATTTAATAGACCCCAAATATATTGCATTGACAACTCAAGAGCGAAGGTCAATTCTGAGACTACAGTTATTTTTGTGCACAAAACATTCTAGCCAGGTTTCAGCTAATAGTGAGACAGAAAGATTTCAAATGATGTGGTTCCAAACTCTTTAACTATTTGATATTTAAGCCAAGTTACGTCCATGAAAATATCTGCTAATGAGATAGCAAGCACTGTGCCACTTCAGGGAGGCAGGGTAAAGTTAACTCCACTGCCATGATTTGTCAACAATTCACTCAGTAATGAAAGACCAATGAAATATTAATTGATATATGGTAAGCTGTTTAATAAAACCAAAGGTATAATTGTGCTGAAATGTAAAGGAGTTTGGTCAGCCAATTATCTGGGCCTTCATGATGATTTTTATGTTAATACTAAAATACCTTGACCTAAAATATAAAAGCATCTACTAAAATCTTGATCTGAAGCTCAATGAACTCCCTCATGCCCGTGGCCTTGTTTAGAGCTCTGTGTGCTTGGAGGAGCTCAGTGTTAACAGCAGTTGAGTGGGAGTCCAGAAACCATTGATCTGGTCCTAAGGCTGTCCTTAGCTCACAGGGTAAGCTACATGGGCCCCTCCTCTTTCTGGGTTTATTTCTCTCTCTCTAAAATGAAGGGGCTGGGCCTGATGCCTTCGGAGGCCCACTGAAGAGATGTTTCTTATAGAAGGTGACTTTGAATCCCAGTTCTGTCTCAACCACAAACTGGCTATGTGCCTCTGCTAACATGCCTGAGCATCAGTTTCTCTTCTGATTCCAAAACCTCCCTTACCACGCCAAGCCCATTTCCCACCAGTAGAAGGAAAGAAAATTAAATGACTGTGCACGTGTACTTTCTCAAAGAGCCTGTTTTATAATCCCAAGCTGCTTTTCAATTTTTCATCATTTCAAAATTCTTGCGTCTCTGATCAAAACACTTTCTTCAAGAGTAAAATAGTCTCCACTGCCACTTCATAAATATCTAAAAAAATATATTCCAAAAGCACTGGGACAATGAACTCTACTTTGAGATCATATAAACATTCAGAGTGAAGGAGCAGATCCATTAAAAACTGCACATTAACTCAATTACTGTATTGAAAGGAAGCACCGTTTAAATTGTTGAATTAGGTCTTACTCTTACATTGACGAACAAAGGAGAAAGAAAGCTTCTCTCTGGAAGTTCAGAAAATAAAAATAACCAGTGAAAGGCCTAGAGAAAACTATTTTCTCTGAGCGCAGAGTAAAGCAAGGACAAGGTCAGGTAAGCATCTATTAAAGGATCACTGGGAACAAAAAAAAATTTTTTTAATTCTGAAATGAAAGAACTCAAACACATCCTAAGCTTGTGAAGTTACATTAAAAGCCTCCTGAAATGATTTTTTAAGCAGCTTCTTTCGATGGAAAGCACACTCCCTTTAGTAGGCCATAGAGCTTTTGAAGAGGCAACTCAAAACGTTGGCCCAGGGGTTATTTACATCCAGTTCATTCAGCAAACACTTCTGGCACATCTGCTCTACACCAGGCTGGAGATACAGAGCTGAATTACATGTGGTCCCTGCACTCCAGAAGTACACAATGCAGTGGAGGGAGGCGACAGATACTAACAAAGTGCTGTGGGAGCCCAGGAGAAAGAGCTTGAGCTTCCCTGTGAATGAGGGGGGTGGGCCCCACAAAGGGCTTCCCACCTCATCTTACAGGAGCAGCACACCTGACTTCAAATCATCCTAGGCTGGCTAGACATTGGGAAGTCAGTTGCCCAGAGGTGGTTATGGCTGCCCTCCTTATGGATAAGGGTTCCACAGAAAAGTACATGAAGAGGCATGCAGAGGGTTGAGAACAAACCTTCAGGAATGAACCTCCATGGGGACAGAGAGAGCAAAGAAGGAGTTGGAAGGAGAAGAAAAGTTGGCTTGTTATAGAGCAGGGTTCAGCAGGCTTTCTCTATAAAGCGCCAGATGCTACTCACTTCTGGCTTTGCAAGCCAAGAGGCAAAACAAGGTTATGATATTGAAAATTATGAGAGAAAACAAATTTCCACAACATTCTTACTGATGAAATTCAAAATATAGCAACACACACTTTTTTTTTTTTTTTTAAAGATGACCAGTAAGGGGATCTTAACCCTTGACTTGGTGTTGTCAGCCCCACGCTCTCCCAAGTGAGCCAACCGGCCATCCCTATATAGGGATCCAAACCTGTGGCCTTGGTGTTATCAGCACCACACTGTCCCGAGTGAGCCATGGACCAGCCCTCAGCACGTACAATTTTTGAAATACAAGTCTACCTATGAGAAGAATGGAATTTAGTTTTTGTAAATAACATTTTCCTTAATCGGGGTTCAAAGTTAGTGTTTGCTCTTATCAGATCAATTGTACGTGTTCATCTTTTCCAACCATTCGTAGCTCACAGGCCATACAGAAACAGAGGGTGGGCCAGATTTACTGACCCCTGATATAGAGTTGTGGAAGCCATCTTGGGGAGATGTAAAAAGAGCTGGGCAAAAATCTCAAATGTCAGAGAATAGTAAAAAGGAGGAGGCCATTTGAGACCTTTAAAAGAGCTATTTCAGTAGACAAGTGGATATGGATGTCTTATTGAAAGAATTAGAAGAAAAGACATCTCCACTTGTTTGAGACATCGGCCATTACAAGGAATGCAAGGAGTCTGGTGGTCATTGAAAGGAGCATCCAGATTAAGCAAAAGCTTCTCTCCAATCTTACAGAGAGCTGTGACTACGTATGAGCTTGGGGAGAGAAGTGTAAATAAACCAATGTGGACACAAAGGTGAGGGCAGAGGTGGGCACTCATGCCAGATGAAATCTTTAGCCAAGTGGATGCTAAGACTTTGAAATAACATGGTGAAATGAAAGGTCATTTGAAGAAAACAGACCTGTTGTCAAATCCTGGCTCTTCAGCTGAATTGCTGCGTGGCCCTTAAAAAGAAGCTGAACTTCTCTGAGGCCATTTTGTCATCGGTGAAGCAGTGACAGCAGAAACTTCCCTGCAGAGTTATTGTGAGGCTTAGAGATAATATTGGTGAAGCCCTGAGCACTATGCTTGGCACACAGTAACTCTTCAAGAAATGGTGGCTGCTGCTGCCACTGTTATTTTTGTCATTGTTTCCAACCTTTTTAGGTTGGAAACGATAAGCCATCCTGCCCATAGAACTCCTGCAGCTCTTGGTCTATACTTCACTTTTCGCACTTACTAGAGAATGATGGATTTTGTTCCTCTATTAGACTATTTGGTCTTCTTCCATAAGAGGCCACTTATCCTTTCATTCGCAAACTATTTACTGAGTGCCTGCAACATATGAGACGCTGCCATACAACTGCCTTTACAAACACAACTCCTATTCTTGTGCTATACACATCGTTTTCCTCCTACCCTCCAGAGCAACTTATATGTAGTGGATACTAAATGAGCAAGAAAGACCATTTAGCCCATTTAGCCCATTGATATTCATTGAGTACATATTATGTGCCCAACACTGTTCTAGATAGTGGGGTATAACACAGGACAAAAATAGACAAAAGTCCCTGCCTTCATCAAGTTCACATTCTGTTGGAGGAGAGAGACAATAAAAAACATGTGATATATTCGATGATGGTAAATGTCATAGAGAAAATGGAAACAAAGATTGTGGATAGAAAGGGCTGCTGGGGATAAGGGAGGAATCCATGGTAGAGTCTTGAATAGGGATATTAGGAAGGAGGACGGTAGAGCAAGTCAAGGGGAAATTAAGGGGAAACACATCCCAGGCAGTGGGAGGCAGCAGCTTCTGAACTGGGAGGGAGCATGCCTGGTGAGTTCAAGGAACAGCAATGGTGAGAGAACAGCATGGCTGCGAGGTGAGAGAAGATAGTGGGTTTGACGAGGCTGGTAGCAGCAAAAATGATGGAAAGCATGTGTTCGTGTGTGCATGCTCATGTGCATGTGCCATGGAAGTGTGGAGAAAAGGACAAGATTTATAAATGGACACAAAGGAAGAGAGCAGGAAGGGGGGCTTTAAGCAGTGATGAGGGCCAGGTTGAAGTTGGAGAGCACGCCACAATCAGAATTTCTTTGGCAGGTTAAAATGGTTTCACTTATTAGTGCAATGTAGTGTGCAGGCATGCTCATCAGAATGGCCGGTCCCAGAGCCCAGGGTGAGAAAAGTAACAGCCCGGAATAAACCCGTACACCAGCTCTTCTTGCCTCTGCTACTGGGTATTTAGAAAGAAAGTAAAAAATGGAGGGAAAGAAAGCCCTCAATAACACTTCAATGAGCTAATCTCAAAAGGTCTTTTCAAGATGTATGAGGAAAAGAGAGATGATTTGTTTTCCCTGTGACTTCTGGACATGATTGGAAATCATTGAACCCAGCCTTCCCTCATCTTTCAGTTGAGGAAAGTAAGGCCCAGCAAGGTGAAGGGACATGCTCAAGATTACACAGCAATTTTATGGCAGGGTCAGGGCTAGAATCCAGGTCTCTTGGGATTCCAGTGCTTCGTTCCTGGCACCACACAGTCCCACTTTCAACCTTTGTGGCACCTGACAGCTTTGTCATTTTCCCTAGAGATTATAAATGACAGCATATTCCTTTCATGCTGCAAGTTGACATTTAAGAGTTAATGACCACTACTGGGAAGAAAGATAAGAAAATAGCATTTGCAACCCGCCATAACAAAGAAGTCCAGCATTCACTGCTTTTTTTGTCATTAGCTAACCCTTAACATGGTCATCTCCCTATCCCACTTCGGCCTTGAGAATAAATCATTCTATCAAGAAGTAACAAAATATCTCAGAAATTATAAACATAGCAAGAAAACCTTCACACCCTCTTACACCAGACAAGTACAGAGTAAGTATGAGGATCCACTCTCCCCCTCAGAACAGAACATACCATAAGATATACTCTCTGCGCAGAAATGTCCCAAATCTCTCACGTGGCTGTAGGCACAGCCTGCGTGAGTCTCCAGGAGAGCATTTCAGTTGTAATTTCTCCCAGATCCAGACAGTAGCGCTTCAGCAATTTGGTACACTGTGATTGCTCTTCCTCCAAATCTTATGTGTGTGCTGCCCGTCAGGGTGCACATCCATTCTGTGAGCAGGTGTTGGCTCTGAGGAGCACAGTCACCCTAGAAATCTAGAGTTGACAACAGCAGCAGCTGGTAAGGGGGTAAGGATGGGGGATGAGACAGGGTTCCTTGATGATGTGCTGGGTGTATTCAAAGGAATGAGGAGGAGTTTCCTTCAAATATACAGACTCATGGAGTCCCAAACAGAGCTTTCTCCATTTATTTTACTCCCTCCCTCAAAATGTTCTGTCCTGATAAAGTGGTACATATTTCTGGGCAATTGTTTAACGGTGGGTTGAAGGAGGATAGGGAGGCTGAGGGACACACAGGCCTTACTCCTGTGAACATGAAGCCACCCATGCCTTGGGGGGCTGTCCCTGTGCAAGCCTGCAGCAAGCTGACCTAAGCCCGGACCCTGGAGAAAAAATTACCTCCATACTGTGTGCAGCCAGCAGGTGGCTCCTTGTTGCTGGTGTTAAAGAACTCAATAAAAATCCATATCCAAACATTAGTACTGCCCAAGTAGGAAGTCTGAAGACTTACGTTTATAAACCAGCATGTAGATGAGCAGTCAGCTATCAACAGCCAATCTCTGTAGCATGTCTTAATGAATCCTAAAGAGATATTCAGATTCCTCCATTTTCTAGCTTCCCTAATACTGCTCCTTGGGGGGCTCTTAAGGATTGCACTTTGCTTATTGTGGTAACTGTATTTGGAGCAAATTGTCATTGTGGTTTCCACAAAACACTTTGATGATAGACCAATATTGCACATCAAGTGTTTTCTGACTGCCAATAGCAGTTCTGGCAGCAGGTAGAGAAATTATCATAGTTCTGAGCTATTTCTTTCTCTGAAACATCACAACACTTGTTATATATATTCAAAGTAAGAGCTACATTTATGGGTAGAATTAATGCCAGAGAAAGATTCACCCAGCTCTCTCCAGTATCTTAAAACAAAAGCAGCAGTGTTTGTGGAGCCATCAGCAGTTGTCAAAAGTGGCGAGGACTTTGGTATTTAATGTTAATAAAGGAGAAGAGGGGGCTCATTCTGCAGCCTGTCACTGTAGCCCCATGTGGGTTGATCAGATGAAGCAGGCATGGGGTGGTAGTAAGCCCTCTCTACACTGCAGCCTCAGGAGAAAGCTATTATATGGACAAGAGTTATAGGATGACCTCTGACAAGAGTCAGTAGTATATGGAAACAAGCTCCACTCCACTGGGGCTTCATATATATTCATCATGCTAAAGCTCACTCTGGCAAATGGTATTCCAATGAGATCCCAGTGGTATGAGGGAAGCCTCAAACCCTGCTGTCACTTTTTCCTACCAACCTAACAAGGCCTGTCTCTTTTTATTTCCCAGGAACACTCCATCCCCAGTGTCTCTCAACAACGTCTCCCCCATCAATGCAATGGGGAACTGTAACAACGGCCCAGTCACCATCCCCCAGCGCATTCACCATATGGCCGCTAGCCATGTCAACATCACTAGCAATGTGTTACGGGGCTATGAACACTGGGACATGGCCGACAAACTGACAAGAGAGAACAAAGGTATGCTCAGCTGCTCTACCCATTGCTCACAGTGATGGAGCCGACTGTACTTTGAAAGACTTGAGTTTTACTCAGTGTCTTTATATCTTTCTGTCTCCCTGATTTTCAGGGCTTAGATGACGAAAGAGGGGGTTAGCTCAGGGCTGACACAGTGACCTGTTTTTGCTCAGAGAGATAAAAACGCCTGGGATTTTGTTCTTCTTTAAAGCTTAAAGTAATCTCAACTGTGATGTTTTGGCAAATAACTATTTTGGAATTTTACTCAGTAACAAGGATCAACTGAGAATCAGAGACAAAGGCCAAAAGAATGATTTGTCAATTAATGAAGATCCTGTTGGCTTCTGTTAACTTTATTTTTCTGAGAGGCGAGGCTGAACTAAGACCTTCTGTCTTTACAATAATCATCAGCTCAAGTTGAGTGTATGATAATGTGGTTTACATTTGGAAACAAGGGCCAAAGTTCAGCTAGTAGTTTTCACATACTGACAGCTGGGATAAATGATCAGGGTCCTGTTCATGGTGACACATGAGGTTTACTACAGTACAAATGCAAAGAGGACCCTGCTTCACCAGAGAGTGGGAGAGTGGGTCAGTGGTCTTTAGTGACTTGTGATGTCATCTGTGACTCTAGCTGTCATTTAGTCTCACGGCAAAGCCTCACTATCCTAACGAAGGAGGAAAGCAAAAATAAACCACACTTCTGCCCTAGTCATTCATTTGCCTTAGCTAATTCTTGCCAAGCAGTCACAGAATACCTTATTCCAGTCAAAGTAGGAACAGATGTGTGCCTTTCAGAATCAAATGCAAAGAGGTGACCAGCAGTTTAGAGTAGTACAAATTTCTGTCCCGTAATGAGGAGGCACTTACATGGGTGGGCTTGGGTGCTACTTGGTTCTAAGCAGTTATATGGCTTATTAGAAATCAGGTCGAGGCTGCAGGCCACACATATGTAGATGGAAGTTTTCATGGGCTTGACCAAGAAGGACTTACTGGGCTACCTGGCCCAGTTCTTCACTCAAGCCCCAGTCTTCACAGCCCAAGCAGCTCTCCTTCCCTTTCCATTCAGGCCCCAGGGTTTCAGCCTTTTTCTATTCTCTCTTTAAAGCTACCACTCTAGTCTCTATGGTGGTTCTCCCCAGTGCCTGATTATAGAAAGAGGCACAGTCTTCCCAGCCCCTCCTCCTTGCTACATATTACTACTGTATTGCTGGACATGTGGGGAACCAGTCCCATTGGAATAAGAAGGATGCAGATTTTGCAGCCTGATAATTTAAGTCTGGATATGGCCTAGGTTGTATACTACCTTGGCTACTTTGGCAACTTTGGCAAGTTACTTAAATCTGTGAGCTACTTCTTAGCTTCCATATCTATAATGAATATAATAATGATGATGATGGTACTTTCCAGAAAGATGATAGAGATAGGCTGAATGAAATAATATGTGTAAGGCACCTAGCATAAAATATTGGACACAAAGTAGAAATCTTCCAAATATTTGTTGTCTTTCATTACTTCATATTATTATGTATTTATATAACTCAACGATTCTATGACTATCAGAGTGCATTTCATAATTTGAGACTTCAATCTTCAACCCAGCTATAAACTTATTCTTACTTCTGAGAATATGCACATGCATTGGTTACATCTGTTTGTGCAGCTATTTCCATATGCCAGACACTGCACTACTTGCTTTATCATTTGCTGTCTCATTTTCCCTATTTTGTAGATAAAAAAACTGAGGCTCAGTGAGGTTAAGAAACTCACCCATGATATAACAGCTCTTAATGTCTGAACTCTTAACCAATAGGCTACATTGCCCATCTAGAGAGCAAGATTAATAGCAGGTCCTCAGAGACCTTCAGTGAGACCCTGAACTGTTATCTGAGCAATGGTCAATTCTTAACTTATCCCCTTTTCTAGACTTCTGGAAATCTAGAGACAACTCGCACAGACAACCAGGTCCATTCAAGGATTCTGGAATTGCAAATAAAGACATACGCATCTTGAGATTTGCCTAGCTTGTCTGTTTCTACCCTCTCTATCTTATTTTGTATTGGTAACTGGAGGGCAGTATGATAAGTTATGGATTTCCCTTATAATTGCATCCATTTTCTAAATCTGTTAAAGTAATTATTTCTAAATTAGCTGCAGCAGAACTCTGCCCAATTCAGCACCTAGCACCTGCTCCAGTGGACAGTGAGAGAGGGCTCAGCCAGCCCCTTGTACTGGCTTCCTGGATGTCCTCCTCCCCCCAGTAGCTCAGAACCCTACTCAACTCATTGTCCTGTACCCTCTCCAGTGGACAGCAAGAAAGGCCTGTGCCAGTTCCTTGAGCTGGTTTCCTGTATCCATACCCTCATATCCTGGAGCCCAGATGACTTCCTGATGCCTGCCAGCACCATTGGAGAGCACACTGGGGGTGTACATGCCGCCTAGATCCAAGCCACCTTCCCCGGGAGCCCAGAGTCTGGTCTGACACCATGGCCCACCCACACCAGCAGAGAAAGTGTGGAGAGTGAGCCAGCATTTACAGCTGTACCCTTCCAGAAACAAACCTACATAGCCCAACCTGACTATCAATATAAAACACTTCTACAGTTAAGAGTCTCTCCCCTCAAAAACCACTCCAAAATTAAAAGAAGTGACTATGTATCAGACATCAACAGAGACATAGGAGAGGCATGAAAAAACAGGGAAACGTGACACCTCCCTAAAGAAGACGACAATTCTTTAATATTAGACCCAAAACAACAGGAAACTGGAGTATCTCCTGAAGAGAAATTCCAAATGTCAATATTAAAGAAACACAACATGATGGACAAAAAAATAATCAGAAATCACAATGAAGGGGAAAAAAAAAAGATCCAGAACATGCATGAGAAATTCAAAAAAGAGACAGAAACAATAAAAAAGAACCAAGCAGAAATCAAGGGACTGAAGAATTCATTCAACAAAATAAAAAATACAACCAAGAGCATAAACAGCAGATTGGAGCAAGCAGAAGAAAGAATTTCTGAACTAGAAGACAGGCTTTTTGAATGAACACATTTGGACCAAAAAAAAAAAAAAAGAATTTTAAAAAGTGAAGAAAGCCTACGAGGTCTTTCTGATAACCTTAAGCATACAAACACCTGTATTATTGGTGTACCACAAAGGGAGGAGAAAGGAAAAGGCACTGAAAGATTATTTAATGAAACAATTGCTGAAGGCTTCCAAAGTACTGGGAGAGATATAGTCCTACAGATCTAAGAAGTTCGAAGATCCCCAAAGAGATTCAGTGCAAAAAGACCTCCCCAAGACATACTGTGGTCAAAGTGGCAAAAGTCAAAGACAAAGAATTCTAAAAGTAGCAAGAGAAAAAAAAAGGGTCAAATCACCTTTAAGGGAATTCTCATCAGGCTAATAGCAAACTTTGCGACAGAATCCCTACAGGCCAGGAGAGAGTAGGATGACATATTCAAAGTCTTAAACAAAAAAATAAACAAACAAAACTGCCAACCAAGTGTAGAATATCTAGCAAAGTCTTCCTTCAGAAATGAAGGAAAAATAGTATCTTTCCCAGACAAAACAATCCTGAGGGAATTCGCCACCACAAAACCAGCCCTTCAATAAATACTTAAGGGAGTCGACATCTGGAATCAAAAGAGAGGCATATGTCACCATAAATATACAGGAAAGAGTAAAAATCACTAGTAGAACAGATATGCAAAAGAGAAAGAAAATGTCTCTTAACAATACAGCAAAATACTAAACAGCAAAGACAAACAATGAAAAGGAAAGAAAGGAAGAAAAAAGTATAAAACAACCACAAAAATATTAATAAAATAGCAGGAACAAGACAATACCTTTTAATAACAACACTGAATGGAAATGGATTAAATTCACTACTTAAAATATATAGACATGCTGAATGAATTAAAAAAACTAGATCCAACTACTTGCTACCTGCAAGAAATTCACTTCACCAATAAAGACACACATAGACTAATAGTGAAGGGATGGAAAAAGATATCCCACACAAATGGAAACTAAAAATGAGCAGGAGTTGCCATACTTATATCAGATAAAATAGACTTCAAACCAAGAACTATAAAAAGAGACCAAAAATGTCGTTATATAATGATAAAAGGATCAATTCAGCAAGATGATGTAATAACCATAAAAATATATGCACCCAACATCAGAGCACCCAGATGTATAAAGCAACCATTACTGGATCTAAAGGGAGAGATAGACT
Organism: Galeopterus variegatus; assembly: GCF_000696425.1. Taxonomy (NCBI): domain Eukaryota; kingdom Metazoa; phylum Chordata; class Mammalia; order Dermoptera; family Cynocephalidae; genus Galeopterus; species Galeopterus variegatus. The sequence continues at coordinate 116,235 of NW_007732023.1, forward strand.
CCAACACAATAATAGTTGGGGACTTTAACACACAGCTCTCAGCAAAGAACAGATCATCTGGACAAAATATTAACAGAGAAATATTGGATTTAAATGGCTCTTTAGACCAAATGAACTTGACAGACATTTACAGAACATTTCACAAAACAAATGCAGAATATACATTCTTCTCATCAGCATATGGATCATTCTCCAGGACAGACCACAAGTTAGGCCACAAAGTAAGTCTCAACACACTTAAAAATACTGAAGTCATACCAAATATATGTCCAGACCACAATGGAATAAAATTAGAATTAACAACAAGCAAAACTTTGGAAACTACACAAATACAACATGGAAATTAAACAATATGCTCTTGAATGACCAATGTGTCAAAGAAGAAATAAAGCAGGAAATCAAAAAATTCCTTGCAACAAATGAAAATAAAAGCACAACTTACCAAAACCTATGGGATACTGCAAAAGCAGTACTAAGAGGAAAGTTTATTGCACTAAATGCTTACATCAAAACAATAGAAAGACTTCAAATAAACAACTTTTCACTACACCTCAAAGAACTAGAAAAAAAAGACAAATCCAATTCCAAAATTAGTACAGGGAAAGAAATAGTTAAGATGATCAGAGCAAAACTAAATAAAATAGAGACTAAAAAAATGATACAAAAGATCAAAGAAATGAAAAGTTGGTTTTTTGAGAAGATAAACAAAATAGACCATCCATTAACTAGACTAACTGAAAAAAGAAGAGAGAAGACCCAAATAACAAAAATCAGAAATGAGAAAGGAGAAATTGCAACCGACACCACAGAAATGCAAAGATTCATTGGAGGCTATTATAAACAACTATATGCCAAAAATTTGAAAATCTGGAGGAAATGGATACATTTCTGGACACATACAAAGTACCAAGACTGAACCAAGAAGAAATAGAAAACCTGAGCAGACCAAAAACAAGCAATGAGATTGAAGCAGTAATCAGCCATCTCCGAACAGAGAAAAGCACAGGACCAGATGGCTTTACTGCTGAATTCTACCAAACCTTTACAGAAGAATTAATACCAATTCTCTTCACACTATTCCAAAAAACTGAAACAGAGGCCACTCTCCCAAACTCATTTGATGAGGCCAGTATCTCCTTGATACCAAAACCAGAAAAAGATACAACAAAAAAAAAAATTACAGGCCGATATCTTTGATGAACATAGATGCAAAAATCCTCAACAAAATATTAGCAAACAGAATACAGCAGCACATCAAAAAGATTATACACCAGGATGAAGTGGGATTCATTCCACTGATGCAAGGATGGGTCAACATATGGAAATCAATGAATGTAATATACCACATCAACAAAATCAAGGACAAAAGCCATATTATCTCAATAGATGCAGAAAAAGTATTTAACAAAAGTCAGCATTCCATCATGATAACGATGCTCAACAAAAAAGGTATATAGAAGGAATGTATCTCAACACAATAAAAGCCATATATGACAAACCCACCACCAATTTCTTCCAGAATGGGGAAAAGCTGAAAGCTATTTTTCTAAGAACAGGAACAAGGCAAGGATGCCCACTCTCACCATTCCTACTTAACATAATATTGGAAGTACTAGACAGATCAATCAGGCAAGAGAAAGAAAGAAAGGGCATCCAAACTGGGAAAAACAAAGTCAAATTGTCCATGTCCACAAATGAAATGATCCTAAAAATAGAAAAAACTCAAAATTCTACCAAAAAACTCCTAGAGCTCATAAATGAATTCAACAAAATTACAGGATAAAAAATTAATACACAAAAATCTGTAGCATTTTTATACACCAGCAACAAACTAGCAAAAAAAGAAAGAAAGAAAGCACATTTATGATAGCTACCAAAGAATAAAATACCTAGGAATCAATATAAAAAAGGAAGTGAAAGATCTCTACAATGAGAACTACAAAACACATCTGAAAGAAATTAAACAGTATACCAAAACATGGAAAGACATTCCATGTTCATGGATTAGAAGAATTAATGTTGTGAAAATGTCCATACTACACAGAGCCATCTACAAATTCAATGCAATCACCTTCTAAATACCAATGACATTCTTCACAGAAACAGACAAAACAATCCTAACATTCATATGGAACAATGAAAGATCCTGAATAGCCAAAGTGATCCTGAGCAAAAAAAATAAAATAAAATAAAAGACAGAGGCATCATACTACCCGACTTCAAATTATACTACAAAACTATGGTAACCAAAGTAACATGGTACTGGCATAAAAATAGATACAAGGACCAAGGGAATAAAAATAGAGAATCAAGAAATCAACCCACATACTTATACCCTACTCATCTTTGACAAAGTCACCAAGAACATACACTGGGAAAAAACAGCCTCAATAGCAAAGTGTGCTGGAAAAACTGGATATTCATGTGTAGAAGAATGAAACTAGATCCGCACCTTTCACCATATACCCAAGCCAACACAAAATGGATTAAAGAATTAAATATAAGACCTGAAACTATAAACCTCTTGGAACAAAACATAGATGAACTACTATAGGATGTAGGACTGAGCAAAAACTTTATGAATAAGACCTCAAAAGCCCAAGCAACAACAACAACAAAAGTAAACAAATGGAATTACATCAAACTACAAAGCTTCTGCACAGCAAAGGAAACAATCAACAGAATGAAAAGGCAACATACAGAATGGGAGAAAACATTTGCAACCTATACATCCAACAAGGGATTAATATGCAGAAAAAACAAGGAACTCAAACAACTAAATAGTAAAAAAAAACAAGTAACCCAATTAAAAAATGGGCAAAGGATATGAATAAGATATACAAATGGCCAACAGACACATGAAAAAATGCTCAACATCATGAATCATAAGGGAAATGCAAGTCAACACTACACTGAGATTTCACCTCACCCCAGTTAAACTGACCATTATCAAAAGACAGACAATAACGAATGCTGACGGGGATGTGGAGAAAGGGAAACCCTCCTACACTGTTGGTGGGACTTTAAATTTATGCAGCCATTATGGAAAACAGTATGGAGGTTCCTCCAATAACTAGGGACAGCACAGCCATGTGATCCAGCAACCCCACTGCTGGATCTATACCCAAAGGAATGGAAACGGAATGTGTTATATACACTCAGTGAAATACTACTGTGCCAGAAAAAGAGTAGAATTCTGCTATTTGCAGCAGCATGGACGAGCTAGGAGAAAATTATGTTAATTAAAATAAGTCAGGTACAGCAAACGAAATATCCTGTGTTCTCACTTATAAGTGTGAGCTAAATAATAAATGAAAGGAGGAAAGAAAGAAAGAAACAACAATCACAATACTATGTTGAACTTTCAGAAGGAGAGAACAGAACAGTGGTTAATAGAGGTGGGAAAGGGGGAGCAGCAGGGGGTTAGTAAGAAATAATTTAATAAACACAAGGAATGATTGCATTTTGTAATAATGAATATGCTAATTATCCTGATTTGATCATCACACATTGTAAACAGGTATTGATATTCCACTCTGTATCCCACAAATATGTATAATTAATTATACATTAATTTAAAAAAATAACTGCAGAACTGTGCAGGAGCAATGTTAGGGTGAAATGGTGCAAATCTTGTCATTAGCAAAGTGTATCAAGGAGTTGCTAAATTCCCTGCCTAATATTAAAGCAAAACAACTCCGTCACTCTACCGGCAGAAAGAAAATGTGTCCCACTAATGCTGTCATTGGGCTTTTTTAGTGGACTGGGGACAGGACCTAGATTGAAATCTTCTGCTCACACCCTTGAATTTCACACACTTATCATTTCTGATCTGCTTAGATTTGGGAATTCTTCTCACATCTGTCTTGTCCATATAGAGATGGGGAAACTGACAAGTTTCCCTATTGTTTGGAGCTTTGCATCCCATTGGAGACAACCATGTACCTGCACTATTTTCTACCCAGTGGTGCAATGGAGATGGGTGAGGTGGAAGGTCTCCACCCATGAAGCTACAGATGGCTTATTGCAGAAGGTTCTGATGCTGAAACGAGCCAATGAGGCTGATGCTGCCCTCTGGCCTTTGGTCTAGAAGTCCGGTTTCCTACCTGCCCAGCTGCTAACACTGTTCACTTGAAGCAGTGGTTAAAATAGTGACCTGGATAGCTGGTTAAGAATTCCACAGAGAGCTTTGTACAGAATACACAGAGGACATCCTTGCCCACATGAGGCTCACATATATTCAACAACAAATAGGTCATTTTACCACTTTCTTAATATTGTCTTACATAAGAAAATATTTTAGATGCCAATAGTAATTTACTCCTTTTATCAGAAGAAATAATTTTTATTACATAGTACAGGTTAAAATGTATCATGTAATCAAATGAAGTTGATACCTAAAGGAACCCATATGTTATACATAACAAAGAATAAATGCATTGTTTCGTGAAATACCATCTGCTAAGCAATCGAGTACATGTAACCCATACATGGAAATTGCTTTCCAAGAAGGCAAGAGAGCATCCCAACCACTTTAAGGAATCTCCAGTCCCACTCCGCCCCCGACCCAGTTTCCTCACCCCCAACCAGCACAGGCATGATTTCCTCCTGGCTGAGGTTGCCTCCTCTGTCAGAAGCTAACAAAGAGGACGCCAGAGAGCCCTCTCATAACCAAGTGCCAGACAAATCAATTCAAATGTGAAAAGAGGACACCTAGCTAGTTTGTAGATACCATATAATTTTCCCCACATACTCATCCCACACCAGACAGACATTCTAAGACTTTTCCAGCCACTTTGGTTAGTAGCATAGCCTCAGGGCTGCCCCTTTCCTCAAGTCAGAATCAGCTGGGCATTCTTACCATTCATGTCCTGGGTGTCACAAGAAGTTATTTTGTGACAGATACTTGCAAGCCATTTTCTATTTCTAAAGTAATTGGTAATAAGACTTACCATATCAGATTCCAACTAGATGCTTTTTTTTCGCTCTGGATGCTGATGGCTGTAATTGCTGGCTTTTTCTACACAATGCCAAGAAAAATTGATCAACTCAATTCATTTAGACAAAAGGAAAAAATAATATTTTCAATTCAGTAACACATAGAATAGCAAAGAGCTTGATATCATTAGACCGTGGCTAGCTACCATTTCGTGGATAGGGACCCCTTTTTAAATATAAATTTATAAAATATAAGCACATAAATGTATTTTATAGTGTAAAATATATTTAAATATATATGTATGTACCTAATGTATATATTTTTCAGTACATAAATGTTATATACTATATATAAAATTATATATAATATATAGACAAATATATTATGTATTTGTGCATAATATACAAGGGTACTTCAAAAACTTTATGGAAAAACAGAATTAGAAGATATTATGAACCTTTCCTTGAACTTTTTGGAGACCCCCTTCATATATATAGTGATATATGGTGTGTGCATATACACGTGTGCATGTGTATACATATATATAATATGTATATAAAAACTTCAACAGGATTGTAATATACTTTTAGAATCTGCTGTCTGAGAAAATATCTAGTGATTTTAAAAAACTTACTATGAATTAAGTAGCAGATTGAAGTGAATTAGTGTTATATTAATCACAATAACACTTAGAAACATTATTCCTGCTGCAGTTATGGGAGCTCACTAAAGTTTAAAATAGCAGTGCTTGGTGTTTTGGTCCCCTGGTGTGCAAATAAAATTTTGGTGAATGTATGAATGGATGAATAAATGAATAACTTTTCCAAAGTCCACATGGTTGTGGTGTTCCGTGAAGACAACTTCTCCATCTGATGCATATTTCCATGAATGATATCATTTAAAGGTCTGACTAAGAATTGCTTTGATTTTCAGAATTCTTTGGCGATCTGGACACGTTGATGGGGCCTCTGACCCAGCACAGCAGCATGACCAACCTTGTCCGCTACGTTCGCCAGGGACTGTGTTGGCTGCGCATCGATGCCCATTTGTTGTAGTGGGTGCTCCCCCATTTGTAGTGTCACCACGCATCACTCTACCTCTACCAGCACACTGACGGTCACTGGTAGAACTCCACTTATTTGGGAAAGTTTTCTTTGGTTATGTTTGTTTTTGTGCTTCTTTTGATATCTGTTGAAAACAGAAGTCATTGTAAGTGGACACTAAAACGTGAGAGCAATATATGTTTTATTACTTAGTCATTTTTCAGTATTTGATATGCATTTCTCAGATCTCACCATCTGTTTGTGCTCTATGGAATAACAGTACCTACAATATTGTTTTAAGTCCACACTACCCAAAACAAAGAATGGGAAGCACTTGTAATGATGACAAGTTCCTGAAAAATGAAACAAGTGTTCTTACATACACAGGCATATGAGAACTTAGACCCAAGAGACCTGCAAAGCTTTTCAGCAATAGCCATTGCCCCAAACTATACTCTCATGGCCAGAAAAGAATGTATTTCAGAATCCATTGTTAAACTTTTGTAGTTTCTACAGACTCAACCTTTACATGAAAATTTTTATTGTCAAAACCCACTGGTTAGATGTTGTAGCAACAACAGAAAATCAACAGTATCAAGAAAACCAATTAGCATAGTGATGCTGCTCTTAAAATGATGTTATGCCACACAACCAGAGGACTTTTTTGTTAGCATCCCTTTCCTGTTCTTAATTTTTTTTTATTTTAATGGTGAGAAGGAGGGGCAACATTTATTTTGACAACTTTAAGGCATCAGCTGGCATAAATATTTTTGAATTCCATGATTTGAAAATAAATCCGCACCCGGGATTCTCTTTCTGTGAAACTCTCCTTTTGTGGAATAGTTTGGTGGATGTGCACCTTAGTAGCAAAAATGCTACATTCCAGCCTTAGAGTTGGGAGAAAAGAGATGTCTAGAAATTGACAAGCAATTCACACCTCTGCTTCCTTTGCAATTAGAAGGCAGGTCCAAAACTGGCAAGAGTTTTTAATTATATTTTGCTCAAATCTGTGGAAACACTTCAAGTTATTATTACCTAGAAGTAAAAACATGCAGTTTGCTTCCTAATGGCTTTAGAATCTGGACTTCCACAATTATTATTCACATTTTCTATTTCACAGGGTTTCTTTTTTCTACTTTCTTTTTTTCTTTTTCTTTCTTTTCTTTTCCTTTTCTTTTGGCTTATTAGCTTTTTACTGAAATGCAATCACTGATTTTATTGAAGTCTATATTAACATGAATTATTTCCATGAAAATCCCAAAGAAAACTCCAAACTCTTTAAGCAGTAACTAGGTTTAAAAAGAAGAGAGAAAAAGAAAAATGAGTCTTGGGGTTGTACTTCGTCTTAGGGTGCTTTGAAAGAGCCCTGAAGATTGTGAACAGGCCACCAAAATTAGAGATTTCCCCACCAGTTGTGACCCCCCCCCCTTATGATCCTCTGTATTCATTTTATGTTCCTAAACATCACAATGTAAATATCATCTTTGGTGTTTCAGCTCACCAGAAGAATCCCCCACTTGTAGTAAACAATATCCATGCATTAGTTACTTGTAATACCTTCCAGTATATAATTCCATGTAGGGTTTAATCTGCTGAATTCTGTTCACTGAAATATGATCAGATAAATAATAGATATGCATATGAAAGATGCAAACTTGTATGATTTTAAAAGCAAGTCATGCAGGTCATGAAAGGAACAGCAGGTGATCACTCTGTACTCTCATTGTCAAGTTTAGATATATACCCAGTTGTAAAAGAGCCAGACTTGAGCCCCTCTCTGGTCATCTTTGAATTTAAGGCCCTTTCTTGTATAATAAGCTGTGGAAGTTGTACTCCAATGGCTGAAGCCATGTTCTTAACTTGGCTGATGGGAGCCTCCCAGCAGCGGAACCCAGCACTTTTTATATTCCCATTGTGGTTGAGCTTTTACATTTACAGTCTCAACAACAACACTTATGCATACATGCGCATGCACGTGCATACACACACACACACACAAATGAAAACAAAGACTTTTCTGAGCCTTTTAAATGAGACAAATGATAATATGAAAGACTGAACACCCAAGGTGGGTGTTCCATAGAAAAATTAAGCTGATGACTTTGCAGTGACTCAAGTTCTCTGTTTTCCATGGCTTACCAGGTCGAGTGCCTGGCTGTTACTATATAATGAAGCCCACTGGCTTAACTTGTAAATTCAACCTAGACCATGATCCTAGACCATCACGGATTTAGGAAAAGATTCTTCTTGAAATTCAGTTTCCAGAAACTAGACATTAGAATGCTAGGAGCAGTTTCCCAGAAAAACAAGCATATTGCCTCATGGATGAAAGACTTGTAGCTCTAATTTCAGTGACTTCTTATATCTACTTACATACAACAGGGAGGCGAGAGGATTCTCTGTCATCTCTGGTGGCTGAGTGTAAAGTGTGTGCCAAGTCAGCCACACAATTATCAAATCTGATGGCCGAGCTCTGCATCACCACCTGATTATTTAGTAGACGCATTTTTAAAGCAGCTTAGAAACCAATTAAACATGGAGGATGAATTACCTTTCTATTCCTGGAGATGAGATGTCTTTCAGTTTCACGATTAAGGATTGTTGCTGTTTTCTAGACACTCTATTCATCACATTGTAAATGGTGATGCATGTTGTAGGTGTGCAGCCGTTTTAAGGATTGAGATCGAGATGCTTTGTCAAGTGAATCTCTTCAGCATACCAGTTTGTAGGAGGGATATGAGATGTGTGGATGGCAGTGAGAGATCGTGCCTCTAGACCTTAACGGAGGTTTGGTGAGACACAGCTAAATAAGCACATGGAGGTAGAGTAATGGGCAGAGTAATGGGCATCTCTATTTGAGCAAGTATATGGAAAGATTTCAGCCCTGGAATGTGACCCAGGTAGGGCCACCACTATGCCTTCATTTGTCACTCAAGCTCCAACCACAGGGAGTTTGACAAGTTTGTGTTATAATGTTGGCTTGGCTTTGTATTTTTAATTAACTTTGGATTTTTTAGTGGTTTTGCCATATTACTGTCTGAGTTTGGTAGGTAGTATTAATTTGAAAAGAGTTTACTAGTGTGGTCCTTGGTGTAGAATTTAGCTGTAAGCATGTTGTTAGCCAGCCTGTAGACTGTTAATTACTTAATAATCTCATTGGGAAAATACTAGTAGTTTTATATATGGATGACATAATTGGAAAAGCAGATTAGCTGCTGCTACTTTTAAAAGACTTGAGGTTGGGATGCCTTTTCTCCATGTAATGAAATAAAAAGATCCAAATCTTCAGTCAATAACCAAGTTGCAATATTAGAAACCATTGGCTAAAATATGTTTTGCTGAGTTTCCAAATAGATGGATTTTCATCTGGACATTACATTACTAAATTCATTGGATTTGGTCTGCATTGGAAAGATACTTATTCTATGTTATCTTTCTTGAATCTATCTAATTCGGATTTTGCTTTATTCAAATTTGCATCCCAAAAGTTGAGGTTGTGGAGTTTGAAGCTAAAAATCATTTTTGAAGGTGGAATCGGTTGATTTGTGAAGGTGAAGCCCTCACATACTTCTCTACAGACATGATAAAATTCACCTGCATAAGTTGGCAGGTGGGAGAACCAAACTGTATCACTGGGTAAGAAGACTGCTCAGCAAAGCGATGAACTGCTTGCTTAGAGAAGCGTCACTATCCCCATGGAGAGAATGTGTGGCAAGATGATAGAGCTACACAATATCAAACGAATGGGTCGATTCAGTGCCCCCAAATTCAATTATGCGGGGAACAAATATTGAGCCAGTTGTCAGCGTTCTGTTATGCGACTGGTAGACTAAATTCTTTGTCATCGTTATCGTTGTTGTTGTTTCTCATTTTCATTTGCACCACCTTATTCTCATAATTAAACTCTGATTCATTTTATCTTTGGTGTTCGCAAACTCCAACAACAGAAATGGCATCTGTGTATTGATAATAAGCATTTACCTTGGCAGGAGACGAATCAGACAGGTTGTTCACAGACATCAATCTTACCATCTGATATTTTCAGCAAACAAAAAAGTATTGATTCCTTTTCCATTCTCCTCACAAATCTAGAAGCCCTCTTCAGCAAGAGCATCACATTTTTCTCTGTAATCTATTGGCTAAAAGAAAATTGCATTGTGGGGGAGTAAAGGGGGTTGTGAGTGGGGGTTGAGGGTGGTAAAGTCCCTGAAGGCCAGACTGCAGTTCTTGCCCCTTCCTGCTTCTGTCAGGATATGTTAAAGAACCATGCATAGTGCTCACATTGGGTTAGGGGACACTGAACTGCTTTTCAGATCCATGATCAATCATCATTCTTCTAAGAGACTGGAGCTTTGCTGTTTCATTAACTGTGCAGTGTAGACTAATGGTGTTTAATAAAAATCATTAAAAATTTCAAACTCTTTTGCCAGTGACCTCAATTTTGTTGGCTCTTTGATTTGCATCAGACTTTGAGGAGGGAAGGGGGAAGCAAAGGACGCCTGCTACCAGGCCCCTGGCAGGATGCTGCAGCAGCAAACCCAACCATGCCTGCCTGCCAGCAGTTGCTGGTGAGCAGCAGCATGCAGACCAGCTATGGGAAACCTGAAGAATGCCCCAGTGGATGCTTTCAGCTGGGGATAGCTTGTTCCTATTGGGAGACTCATTGTTCTACAGTCTCTACAGCAGGAAGCCAGCTCCTATATCCAGAGAGAATTTCAGATCCTTTACCTGTCTGGTTTTGTCCTACATCACTCATGTGCCCACAAGATAGAAGTGTCTCTGAGAATGGAGCCCAGTGTGTTAACAATGGGTAGCCAAATGCATCCCAGATGTTCATACCCTTTTGTGGTTCTGCAGTGCTTATGGAATTGGGGGAAAAAGAGCCTCTGGGCAGGAAGCAAAATCGGAGAAACACCAAGGAGGCTGAGTTGATGCCACATTGCCCATGTCAAGAATTAGCTTCTCATTTGGTCAGTCTGGCATGCAAACCAGTGGTGTGCTGGTAAAATGTTTAACAACCGGCTCTCTGATAATAGAAAGCACCTGATTTGTGGCATTTTCCAATTTCCATGATGTAAATATTCCCACCATGGCTAATTTCAAGCTACCAACTGTGACATCACTGAACAGAGAGTTGGGAAGAGATGCACACCATTGGCTCTCGTGAGCCTGGGCAAGCCAGCTCCAATGTACTACTGGATGCAGCCAAAGAAGGTTCAGATTTTATGTATCTATTCCTGTGGACACACACACCCACACCAACAACCCCCCTCCCCCCACCCCCCAAACACACTTCAATGACTAAAACAATTAAGTCATTTAAAATACAAATCAATCCTCTATGAATGTTGATAGTTTATGATGAGGTCCTAGAGGTATGGACTGCCCTGGAGGCCTGGTTTGAAGCAGGAGACAGCTGAAAAAAATGAAGCTTTCTTAGGATGAAAGGACAGATGGGTCAGTGGTAGTGGTTTTATCGTCTCCACATCTCATAGGTAAAATGGAAGCGAAGTAAGCACTTAGAAAAGCCATGATTAATTAATAAGAAAGGATAGGTGAGTGTCCATTGTTGTTGTTGTTATTATTATTTCCAAGTGGTATTTCTATCTTTTTTTATTTCTTCAGATAATTTATTATACATACATGTGGGGTACAACATTGATTTTCAATAATAGTGTAGAATGTGTGGCGGTTAGATCAGTATAGCTCGTTTATTCATCATTACAATATGCAATCATTCTTTGTGTCCACTGACCAATTCCTCATTAGCCCCCCTCCCTCTCCCCCTCCCCTCCACTTTTCCACCTCTAGCAACCACGGTTTCTTTCTCTCTTTCTAATAGTTCGATGTATTACTGTGACTGTTATATTTCTAACTTTTAAGTGTAATATGGATAAATTATTTATGGGGCTTCTATGGAGAATAGCATAAATACAAAATTTACTGTGTTGTTTTCTTGTCATATGGGTATTCTGCAATTCTCCCATCTCTACATTGCTGTTCCTAAGGTTTTTACTTTAGTTATTAGAGATCTAAGGTTTTCGCTTACATTTGTTTTTAGTTAAAAGTATCTACTTACTGTCCACCTCTGAATTCAAACCAGAACGTCTCCTTGGTCAATTACATGTCTAATGTTCAGAAATGATCATTCAAACCAAAATAATCCTCTTTTCCACACAATATGAAGAAAACTAAGGTCACTAACAGGAAGGCATAAACTGCAGTATATTTTTCTAAGAGAACAAAGCTTTCATTAAATACACACACACCATAAACACCTTTATTGTTTTTATTAGACCACATCATAAATCATCTTGAGAGTAGAATAGAAAGTATCAAAAGATTTGTTCTCCTAGTCCTGTGCATCTTCTGCAGTTAAAAAGAGGTATTTATCTGGAAAGGCTGAAGAACTTGCCCTAAAATCCTATTTTTCCTTAAACATTTTCAGGTCTGTCTGGGCCTGTGTCCATGGTCAACTGTTAGCCTTGCAGGAGTTACATGTCTTGGTCTTTCTAGCCTTTCTGTCTTTTGCCTCTGCAGCTCTTCCTGTGGATACCACAATAGCAGGATTTGGGGGTCTGTCTCCCCATGGTATTCCTGCAACAATTTTCCGTATTGGAGAATGGTAACATCTGGGTCTGGTTTAATTGACATTACACTTACACAGGGGCTTTGAGTCCCCCCAGGCAATAGACCAGTATTCATGGCTACAGAGAGCTGGAAATGTGTTTAACATCATTTGGGACATCCCCCACTACAAAACCATCCTCACTAATCAATCATATTCACCCATGAATAATACAAATGAAATTGATTCTGTCTTAAGATAATTTGTCAAATAGTTTTCTTACTGGATGATTCTACTCTCTGTATATTTTAGGAAAAGAAATGCCTGAGATGAAATGCCTCACATTTATTCAATTCTACAAATTGCTGTTTATATTCCTATTTTCATCAAAGTAGTGCTTCTGAAGATGTGCTGTCATTGATAAAATTGTCAAAAGTGAGCCCCATAGAGATACCATGTTCAGAAATGCTCATTGGGCTCAAAAGGTACCTAAAATTCTCTCCTTTTGCACACTTGGTTAGATTAGTGACATATTCTTAGGATCCTCCAAAGAAGAGATTGGTTTCTTTTCTGTTTTTGTGGTGGTGCTTGTGGCTGTGGCTGTGGCTGTGGTCGTGATTGTTACTTGTTTCTCTGTTTCTCTGGCTCTGGCTTTTGCTTTCCTGCTAGTGTTCTTTATCTCTCTAAACAGATGAATAGTTAAACTAAATGTGAACTTCTGAATTGTACTTGTTCATGCTTTTAGGACATAACAAATTAATAAAAATAGATGTGTCCTGATTTAAAACATGCCACCTGGAAAGGCATGCTGTATTATGAAATCATGATAATATAATAACTGCATTCTTACATGGAATTATAAATATTAATCTGTTGAATTCATTTGTCCAATTGTATAAGTTTGTGGAGCAGTGTTTTGACCTTTGTTACATAATTTTGGAACAAGTGGAGTGGCTGACAGGCAGATAAGATAATGTTTCTATCAGGATTTTTCAATGAACTTTGGTTGAAGGCCTGGCAATGGCAAACATCTTCAGATGTTGCTGTAACCATTGTGAATATAAACAAAAAAATCTCTGTTCAAGAAATTTCCCAGAGCACTTTAGTCAAGACTTTTTAGGTTCATCTTTTTTTTTTCTTTCTCCTTTGTCTTCTATTTTTTTAATTTTTTTTTATTTTTTATTTTTTGGAGGGGGGTTTGTTATTGACTGAAGAAATATTTTGATTGCAATGGTGTATCTCCCCTCCACCACTCTGTTTCTCCCTCTCCCCTTTCTCTCTCCCTCCCTCATTAAGATATTAAAATCTGGAGTCTTTGGTAAATCTGCATTAGACAAGTCTATAGGCCAGGAGTGAAATCTAGGCAAACATTGATGGGTTTCCAAAAAAGAACACTCCATGTTCACTGGGCCCTTGCACACCCCACACTAACAAATGACAAGAAGGACGGGGGTAGTTGTTCAAGAGGGGCACCTTTCAGATATCCTGTGAGACCTAATGCAGTTTAACAAATGACTCCACCTGGTTTTCCAGTACGTAACTTGACTGAGACTTGCAATATACCCCTGAGAGTTTCCAGGGGTGTCTTCTGCCTTGTCTATACTGTGTGTGTTTGCTTTGTATCTAAGAGGCACATTCACGTCTTGTGTGCTCATTTGAAATATTTCTTAACATTCCCATTAGCCTGTATATAAGAACCAGAAAGATAATCCTGACATGTTGTAAATGAAGATGTGAGTCTATAACCTTTCTCTTGTTCTTGGGAAAAAATACATTTTCATGCGTATTTTAAACAGAAACTTTGTATATTTGTGTCATGGAAAATATTTATTGTGTAACTGGGATACAAATGGGAATTTAATTGTCATTATATGCTTTGTATGGGGGTGGTGCCCACCAACACCATGTCGCTGGACCCTTGTGGCAAGCCATAACTGCACAAATAGAGCACATTGTCTGTGTGTCTGAGTGCATGTGTGACGTGTCTGTCTTGCTTCATGGGATTTTAGCTTTTCCTTCTTGAAAAACATTGTTTTATAGTTCCAGGAGGCCATGGCTATGTTACTATATAAAGGCAGTGTTTTGAAGTGAAAAATCCTTTCCTCTTGGAAGCTTTTGTTATAATATTATGGTTCAATCAAACAGATTCCACTGGCCTTTGTGAGGGAAGAGGCACTGCTCAAATCCAACTGAGTTTCCAAGAGAAAATTGTAGGTCAAGACACATGGGAGGGAAGATGAAGCCCACCTCAGTCCCAGCAACATGAGCTGACTTGAGCCTTTAGGGTTGGAGTGGGCTTGCTCCTAGCTGCAGCTCAAATCCCTGATGCAGATGTCTGGCCTGGGTTCCCTCCAAGTGAGTAGAGGAGCTAAACCATCAGGAACAGCCTGGCCTGGCTCCCAAGAAGAAAACTTCCTGAGGCCCTGCCCCCAGGGGGAAATTATTTCCCATGCTGGTGTCACCCCAGGTGGTCATTAAAATGCAATGATCATTCAGAAAGTGCCCCCTTGGCTTTAACATACTGCAATTCATCTTTTGAACTATTTTTTCTTGGGTGCAGATTTCCAGTATTCATACTCGTTGCAGATTGACCAACTGTCACTGTTCTTAGCAAGCATGCTTGTCTCAGAATTTCAGTAAGTTCCAATGTTCTGTATAGACCAGTATAACTGACCTAACATCAGTCAACGTAATGAAATGTTATCTGGTTTTTAAAAACTGATTTCATGTGCTTTATATGCATAAAACTGTATCTGCCTGTGTGGCTTTGCATTTCAAATGTGTGGCGCACAAGCGTTTTGTTGGTGCTTTGTTCTCAGTATAGTAACTCTGTGTACAAACATTTTAATGTGGTTTTGTTGTTTTCCAACAAGATGTCTCTGTAAAAATGATATTGGCTGAGCTGGTGCATTGATTTCTCTCATAGAGGCATTAACTATACTGCCAATGCATTGAATTATTTAAAAATGCAAAATAAAATTTTTATGAAAATCTTAATTTATACATGTATGTTTTTCTGCTTACAGACTTTCCCAGCCATAAGTACCTTGTTACCATCTCTTTGTCATTATAGTACATAGCCAATGCTCCCATTTACCTCAACACCTGTAAAACTGAGGGCCATAAAGAAAATAACTCTCACAAAGCCAATTCATTTTATAAGAGAGACCCTTGGATCATCATTCAAGGCTCATTTAAGAGAAAATTGTAAAATGTTTAGTTGTCTGGATTCCTAGTACACAACACAGAAGCTTGCTAAGTATAAGGTCATAACTGTAGCAATTGCTGAGAGAAGAAAGAGAGCAAATTATAAAACCGGACTGAAAACTTAAAAGCGCAGCCGACTGTGTGGCTGTTGAGTGCAGGGGCATGCAGCCACTAGCCTGGGAGGGCACCATAAGCAGTAATTTCAGGTCACAATAATTATTTAAAGCCATCAGAAAAAGGTTAAACTATCTTAAGTATACTCTTTTTACTAAGGCAGAAACATATGCCATACAATTTAGAACTATTTCCTTCAAAATGTTAGACCTTTTCCAGACAGTTAAAGAGTGGATTTCAGGTATCTAGAAATCTGTTCTCTGGCTATGCAAAGTGAGGGATTGCAATGCTAAGACTATACAGTAAAAAACACCTATCAATAAACGCAACATTAGCAATCAGCTTGGCTGAATTTCCTATGAACAAATGAACTACATTTGGCTTGGCCAGATATTTTGACACTGCGTAATCGTAATCACAGTGCAGTGTGAACACTAATGTAGCTAACTGTGGTGAAAACTAATACTTATAACACTACCACTAAGAATTTCAAATCCTTTCAAAAGTTGAAGCCCACAATATCCATAAATATGAAAACTTTTCTTGTGAGATAATGAAGAAATATTTGATTTGAGTAACTAGAGCTAAATGGATTACAAATTTGTTCTCAAGCAACAAAATTGTTTTCTACTTCTCTCAAAAAAAAGCAGGTGCCATAAATTATGATCATGCCTAGGTAAATGTAGGCATGCATGCAGAGAACTGGGAAGAAATATGCAGAATGACATTTTTAAACATTAGACTGCTGGGATTATGCTAATTGATCAATTTGTGTGGCACTTAGGAGCATTAGTAAGGCAGTACTAGCCAGGCACTGTTCTAGCACTTTCTCTTATATTAATTCATGTAATCCTCCTAACTGCCCTATGAGTAGATACTAATATATCTCTGTTGTATAGATGAGAACGTGGAGACACAAAGAGGTTAAGA
The DNA here is from genome assembly GCF_000696425.1 of Galeopterus variegatus. NCBI lineage: Eukaryota > Metazoa > Chordata > Mammalia > Dermoptera > Cynocephalidae > Galeopterus > Galeopterus variegatus. The sequence goes on from NW_007732023.1 coordinate 133,036, forward strand.
GGCTTGCCTAAGGTCACACAGCCGGGATTTTGACCCAGTGTGACCCCAAAGGCCTTGATCTTAACCACTACCTTCTACTGTTTCTTGCTTTTGTTAGTAATGCTAAAATTGTTTCTATAGCATGTATCATCTTCTTTTTAGAGACAAAAGTAAAGAAGAACCCTGAGCCCTCAAGGGTTGATGTCCTCTCAGTTCTTCTAGAGGACTCTAAAGGAAAGGCAACGGGCCAGCCTTCCAGAAATGCTTTTGTCCATGAAGACTCAGATCAGAACACAAGAGAAGTCAGCAACTCAGGAAAGGTTTGGTGAGGTGGGGCCTCTTATGCTCGAAAGTAGTAAATATAAGAAAAAAGAGGGCACCATCTTGTTGGCTGGTCACTTGGGCTAGGGTGATGGTCAGGCTTTGGATTGGTAGAGCCTTAGAATCAGTTCATTTTAAAGTCAGGCCCAGCCCCATTGTAACTCCTGCTGCTTGCCTCCGATGTGCAGACCCTGGTTCACAAGGGAAGCAGAACATTCTAGAGGAGCGAGTGCCCTGGGCTTTGAGGCATGATTTCAAAGCAGGTTCTTGCTGCCTGACTTAAGCAAGACAGTTAACCCTTCTGTGCTCCACTTTCTTCCTCTACAAAATGGAATTGGTAATGTCAGCCTTTTCCCAACTAACCAGAGATGAACAAGAAGTCACATAGACCAGGGTTTCTCATCCTATATTCTGTCTGGGCAACTCTTGAGGATTTTGTTTCCCCAAATAATTTCGTCTGGCACACACTTTCATTACGAAGGCCAACAGTCTTAATCCTTTGAGGGTATAAGAGTAGTGAGGGCAACCTAAAGGTTGGATTTCTAGCAGGGGATATGCTGCAAGTGAGTAGGCTGTGGCAGAGTATATCACACAGAGTGCGATATACTCTGAGCCTCATGCTTTGGAGGGAGATCACGTTTAGCTTCTTCAATTTCTCTAGGAGACACATTTTGGGCTTAGGTGGAATATTTTGTCTTTCTAGCCCTGTGACTCTTCACCCTCAGTAATTATAGGGTAGTTAGTGGTGGGGGGGAGTTTAAAAATGCAAATATCAGGCTCACCCCCAGAGATTCTGATTTCATAGGTCTCTGACATCAGTGTCTTTTAAAGCTCCCTTATTGATTCTCATTTGAAATCAGGATGAAGAACCACCGTTCTGGGCTGATCAGAGAGACAGTCCACTTTCATATTCTTACCTTCCAGAGGCAACAGGAGACAATGGTGCTTCTAGTGCTCTAGAAGCACCAAGCTTGGAGTATTTTTCTCCAGGGAAGGGGTTTCCTTTCATGCTTTTGTAACTCTCCAGGAATTTTCTAGTGAACTCAAAACACAATTCATTTGAACATCTTTTCATTTCTCAAATACAGGCCCTGCAGCAGGCCAAAGATGTGAGGGGAAACCCACGAGGAGGGATGCACCTCTCTGGAATCATTCTCTTTAGCATGGCTGGATCTTAGCAAAGGATGATGGTGGTGATCTGAGATTCTCCCAGAACGCCTGACTCTGAGAATACAGCAATGACCCAGGCAGTTAGCAGGAATAACAGAGGTTCACAGAGTTTCATTTAGAAAGCCACTCCCAACATCCTTGTTGGGCCATAGCATTTGCACAACAGAAAACTACAGCCTAAGCAGAGAGGGCAAAGCTTCCTGAGAGTCTCCTGGTGTTACGTAAATGGGTTATCAATGGCCTCTGTGTGTCGGCCCCTGTGTTGTTGACTTCTTTATAGCAGGCCGGTTCCAGTCAGCTCAAAAGCCCTCCAGCCTCAGACTCAATTGTACAGATCTAATTGTTTTAAATATAGCCCAAATAAGCAGAATTTTAACCATTTAGAGATGGTCTGCTTTGCATAGGCCATGAAACTGTGCCCAATATCTGCTAGGCATAGACAAGATAACCCCGGGACTATATAGATGCAGCTGTGCTGTCTGACCCAGAGATCCCCCCCCCACCATGCTGCTGAGTGACAACACATAGACAGTGAGCCCACTCTCTGCCCCTCTCTCTTCTGGGAGTTCCCTTACCCTCCTCCCCTTCCAGGTTGTGAACTCTGCGCCCTAGCCTCTGCAATGTCTCACACTTTGAGGGACTTCCCTCACCCCTTAACATGCAAACCTGTCCAATTGTCAGCCAAATAAAGCTTGTTTTGTGCTGTTCCCACCTCATAGTCAAATGTTTTCCCTTGATCAGTCCCCAAATCTCTCAAACCCACTACACCAGGCAGCAAAAATGGGCTCTGAAGGGTCTCCAAAACCAGCTCCCTCAAGGTATGGCCCAAACACCTCCAGTGCCCTTTGGCGATCAGACCACCTCCCCAGCCCTCAAACTCCAGGTTTGCTCTGGACTTAGGGCCCAGCTCATCTCCCACATTCTGACACAGGGCACCTCAACCTTGACTGGGATTAAAATCTTACCAATTCCTGGGACCCACCCCAGAAATTCTGATCTACTTGATTTGGGTCCTACTCTCCCACCCTCCAGCCTTCAATCCCGCTACATGAGTAGTTTGTAAAGCTCTCCAAGTTGATTCTCATCTGCAGTCAGGATTAAGAATCAATTTTCTAGCCAAAGCTCCTCCAGGTGGGGCTCCACCCCATATCCTCCCCCCTGGCCCCACATTGTCTGGCATAGGAGGACTGGATCCTTGTTATGGCTGAATTTCTGGGCCCATAGCCTATCTTTAGCAGGTCATCAAATGTCATTCAAAAGCCAACAGACATTTGGGTTAGGAGCACATATCCTGACCCCATGGTGTACTTCTTGCATCCCTGAGTATCCTAAAAATCCCTGTGAAATCTGTTACCAACAGAAAGTCATCCACAAAATAATTATAATCTTTCCGAACCCAACTGTCAAGTGGGAATTGAACCTCCTTATGAGTTAAGACAAGCTAGTGCCTTCTTAGAGTATAACCTATGGTTGGAGGCAAAGAAGAGGCCTATGCTTGCATCCGAGCTCTGCACAAACTCCCTAATGACTATTTCCTTTCTGGGATTCAGTGTCCCATCTGTATAATGAGAATGACAACAGTTTTGCTTGATGCCCTATGAGAACATGGATTAGGGCATGACATGTAATTCCTGACAGAGAGCTAATATGGAGCCTAGGCTGGTTCTTCTCCCTAGGGAGAGGAGATATAAAATGCCCCCTCCTCTCCTGCCCATCCTCCCAGAAAGTCTAAGGAATTGCCCAAAATACCTTCTGAAAGCAGACACTTTATTTTAAGCCCTTATTTTATCCTAAAACTTTTGTTTAGTTTACATTATATTCCTTAAGACTTCCATGACTTTTTTAAATATGAAAATTATATTTTTCAAATATGAAAATAATCTTTTTCACTCAAAACTTCCAAATTCATGCTCCTGGATGATGTTCCTTGCTTATTTCATGGTTCCGTAACTCTCAGCCGATCACCGTTCCCTGGCTATGCTCTAAGACCCCATCCGGTTCAAATGCACTGTGTGCTTATAGCTGAAAGTGGTTCTCAAATCCAGCCCTCTCATTTCATCACCCTGGTCACTGCCTCAGGTGAAGTTCTCATCCTCATAATGTGACCTCTCTGCCTCTAGCTTCACCAGATTCAGATCTCTTCCCCATTCCGGAGCAAGTGTTGTCTTTCCCAAGCATAGGTCTGGTCGTGGCACTCTCCCAATTGCAATCTTCCGGTGGGTCCTTCTCATACATTGGGTGAACCCCAGAGCTTGTATTGAGTGAATTCTCCCAGCCTTATTTCCTTCCACCCCAGCCAGGACACAAATCCTCCACTTGTGCCTCAACAGTCCATTTGTCATACCAGAATACACTGTAATGTCACCATGACTTTGCTCAGAAATGACCACCCTGCCCAGCACACCCACTGTGCAGTCAAATCTCTATGCATCTCTCAAGACTCAGCTCAAAAGCTAGCATTGTTTGACGTGAACTTATGTGTGCCTCGAAGGTGGTGGCATGGCCCCAGGCAAAGATCTAAGCAGTTAATTCCATGAGCCAAGTCCTAAGTGAAGCATGAGCTCTGAGCTCAGAGGACTACATGACTGAACTGCCCTGGGATCAAGGAAGACTCCAAGGAAGAGGTGATCTTTTCAGCAGTCCTGAAGATTTTTATTTTAATTTATTTTACTTTGTCAATATACAATGTGGTTGATTATTGTGGCCCATTACCAAAACCTCCCTCCCTCTTCCCTCTCCCCCCTCCCTCCCAACAATGTCCTTTCTTTTTGCTTGTCATATCAACTTCAAGGAATTGTAATTGTTGTGTCTTCTTCCCTCCCTTCCCGTTTATTTGTGTATTTATTTTTAGCTCCCACAAATAAGTGAGAACATATGATATTTCTCTTTCTGTGCCTGATGTGGTATTTCTCTTTCTGTGCCTGGCTTCTTTCACTTAATGTAATTTTCTCTAGGTCCATCCATGTCATTGCAAATGGCAGTATTTCATTCGTTTTTATAGCTGAGTAGTATTCCATTGTGTAGATATACCACATTTTCCGTATCCACTCATCTGATGATGGACATTTGGGCTGGTTCCAACTCTTAGCTATTGTAAAGAGTGCTGCAATGAACATTGGAGGACAGGTATACCTTCGACTTGATGATTTCCATTCCTCTGGGTATATTCCCAGCAGTAGGATAGCTGGGTCATATGGTAGAACTATCTGCAATTGTTTGAGGAACCTCCATCCCATTTTCCAAAGAGGGTGCACCAGTTTGTAGTCCCACCAACAGTGTAGGAGGGTTCCTTTTACTCCGCAACCTCACCAGCATTTATCATTCACAGTCTTATGGATACTAGCCATCCTGACTAGGGTCAGATGGTATATCAGTGTGGTTTTGATTTGCATTTCCTGAATGCTGAGTGATGTTGAGCATTTTTACATGTGTCTGTTGGCCATTTGTTTGACTTCCTTTGAGAAATCCCTATTTAGCTCTTTTGCCCATTTTTTAATTGGGTTACTTGTTTTTTTGTTGTAAAGTTTTTTCAGTTCCTTGTATATTCTGGATATTAATACTTTGTCAGATGTATATTTTGCAAATATTTTCTCCCACTCTTTTGGTTGTCTTTTAACTCTGTTAATTGTTTCTTTTGCTGTGCAGAAGCTCTTTAGTTTGATATAATCCCATTTATTTATTTTTCCTTTGGTTGCCCGTGCTTTTGGGGTCATATTCGTGAAGTCTGTGCCCAGTCCTACTTCCTGAAATGTTTCTCCTACATTTTCTTTAAGAAGTTTTATTGTTTCAGGATGTATATTTAATTCTTCAATCCATTTGAGTTGATTTTCATATATGGTGAGAGGTATGGGTCTAGTTTTATTCTTCTGCATATGAATATCCAGTTATCCCAGCACTATTTGCTGAAGAGGCAGTCTCTTCTCCAGTGGGTAGACTTGGTGCCTTTGTCAAAGATCAGATGGCTGTAGGTGTGTGGGTTGATTTCTGTATTCTCAATTCTATTCCCTTGATCAGTGTGTCTGTTTTTATGCCAGTACCATGCTGTTTTGGTTATTATAGCTTTATACTATAGTTTAAAGTCAGGTAGTGTTATGACTCCAGCTTTATTTTTTTGCTCAGAATTGCTTTGGCTATGTGTGGTCTTTTGGTATTGCATATAAATGTCTGAATAGATTTTTGCATTTCTGAGAAAAATGTCACTGGAATTTTGATGGGGATTGCATTGAATTTGTATATTGCTTTGGGTAGTATGGACATTTTCACTATGTTGATTCTTCCAATCCAAGAGCATGGGATATCTTTCCATCTTCTTGTATCCTCTCTAATTTCTCTCAGCAGT
>NW_007732023.1:139844-142783 GCF_000696425.1 Galeopterus variegatus
TTTTTTTTTTTTTTTTTTTTTTTTTTTTTTTTTTATAAAGGCTTTAGGCTATTCCATTTAAAGGATCATGTCTTCTGCAAACAGGGACAGTTTGACTTCATCTTTTCCAATGTAGATGCCCTTTATTTCCTTCTCTTCTCTGATTGCTCTGGCTATTACTTCCAACACTATGTTGAATAGGAGTGTTGAGAGTGGGCATCCTTGTCTAGTTTCTGTTGTTAAAGGAAAAGCTTTCAACTTTTCCCCATCAGGATGATATTGGCAGTGGGTTTATCATGTATGGCTTTAATTATGTTGAGATAATTTCTTTCTATACCTAACTTGTAGAGAGTCTTTATCATGAGTGGCTGTTGAATTTTTTCAAATGCTTTTTCAGCATCTATAGAGCTGATCATATATGGTCCTTATGTTTGATTTTATTTGCATGTTGTATCACATTTATTGATTTGCATATGTTGAACCAACCTTGTATCACTGGGATGAATCCCACTTGATGATCGTGTATAATTTTGCATATGTCTTGCTTTATTCTGTTAGCTAGTATTTTATTGAGGATTTTGCATCTATGTTCATCAAAGATATTGGCCTGTGGTTTTCTTTTTTAGTTGCATCTTTTCCTGGTTTTGGTATCAGGGTGATGTTTGCTTCATAGAATGAGTTTGGGTGAATTGCCTTTGTTTCAATCTTTTGGAATATTTTGTAGAGAATTGGTGTCAATTCCTCTTTGAATGCTTGGTAGAATTCTGCTGTGAATCCATCTCGTCCTGGGCTTTTCTTTGATGGGAGCCCTCTGATAACAGCTTCAATCTCTTTTATTGTTATTAATCTGTTCAGATTTTCTACATCTTTTTGGCTCAGTTTTGGTATTGTGTGTTTGTGTCCAGAAATTTATACATTTCCTCCAGATTTTCAAGTTCATTGGCATATAGTTGTGTATAGTAGTCTTGAATGATTCCTCGTATTTCAAAGGTATCAGTTGTAATATCACCTTTTTAATTTCTAATTTTTATAATTTGGGTTTTCTCTCTTCTTTTTTTAATTAGCCTTCCTAATTGATTTTCGATTTTATTTATCTTTTCAAAAAACAACTTTTGATTCATTGATGTTTTGTATCTTTTTGGGGGTTTCAATTTCATTAAGTTCTGTTCTGATCTTAATGATTTCTTTCCGTCTGCTAACTTTGGGTTTGGATTGTTCTTGTTTTTCTATTTCTTTAAGGTGAAGTATAAGGTTGTTCACTTGCCATCTTTCCGTTCTTCTGAAGTAAGCATTTAATGAGATAAATTTCCCCCTTAGTACTGCTTTTGCAGAACCCCACGGGTTTTGGTATGATGTATCATTGTTTTCATTAGTTTCAATAATTTTTTCGATTTCCTGTTTGATTTCTTCTTGGACCCATATGTCACTAATTAGAATGCTGTTTAATTTCCATATGTTTGTACAGCTTCCACAATTTCATTTGTTATTGATTTCTAATTTTAATCCATTGTAGTCTGAAAAAAATACATGGGATAATTCCAATTTTTTTGAATTTGCTTCTCTCTTGCAGCTTTTTAGATTCTTTCTTTGTCTCTGAGTTTTGCCAATTTGACTATAACTTGTCTTGGCGAAGACCTTTTTGGGTTGAATACAGTTCGGGATCTTTGAGCTGCTTCCTGAATCTGAAGATGTTTGTCTTTTCCTATACCTGGGAAGTTTTCTTCCACTAATTTGTTGAATAAGTTTTCAATGGAATCTCCTTTTTCCACCCCTTCTGGAATACCCATGACTCGCATATTTGACTACTTAAGGTTGTCTGAAAGCTCTCTTAGATTTTCTTCAATGTTTTTAACTCTTTTTTCTTTCTTTTTTTTTTTTTTTTTCTTCTTTTTGTCTGCCTGTGTTATTTCAAACAGCCCATTTTCAAGGTCAGAAGTTCTCTCTTCTACTTCTGCAAGCCTGCTGGTTAAACTCTCTGTCTTGTTTTTTATTTCATTGAATGAATTCTTCAGCTCGGCAAGCTCTGCTACATTCTTTTTCAGGGCATTGATTTCCTTGTACATTTCTTCTCTTATGTCCTGTATACTTTTCCTCGTTTCATCATGTTGTCTAGCTGAGTTTTCTTGTATCTTATTCAGTTTCCTTAGAATTATCACTCAAAATTCCTTGTCAGTCATTTCAAGGGCTTCTTGTTCTATAGGATCTAGATCTTGAGAGTTATTACCCTTTGGTGGTGTACTTTCTTGATCTTTCATATTTCTGGTATCTTTCCTTTGATGTTTAGTCATTGTGGCAGGAGATTTCATGGTCCACTGGTTCGACACTATAGTCTGGCTAGGATGCTGCTGGGGTTGCCAATTCAGCACGGCTATTTCAGTGTGTGCTCTGTCACCCACTGGCACCTTGGTGCGTGGTTGCCTCATGTTTTGGGCCTCTCTGGGGAGGCACCTATCTGGTTGGCATGCACTCAGCTGGGCCAGGGATGGAGTCAGGTGGTGGCAAGGCCTACCTGCTGGGTTGCGTGCTGGCACTGCGGGGTACATGGTCTCTGTAGGTCTTGGGCCTCTCCAGCCGGGTGCCTCTCTGATCAGCGCACACTCAGCTGGGCTGGGGATGGAGTCGGGCGGTGGCAAGACCTACCTGCTCGGTCGTGCACAGGCACAGCGGGGCATGTGGTCTCCACAGATCTCAGGCCTCTTTGGCAGGGCACCTCTCTGGTCAGCATGTACTGGGCCATGGTCGGGACGGAGTCTGGTGGCAGTGAGTCCTACCTGCTCGGTCATGCGCCAGCCAGCTCTGAGGATTTTTCAAAGAGGAAGGACACTCCAGAAACAGGAGCAAGCATAAGGTGCAAAAGCATGAAGGCTTGACAGAGCAGAAAACTCAGTATCTTCAGCGAGGATGTCATTAGTTTGGGCTGCACTATTGTTTTTTTTTTTTTTTATTTTTTAAAATTTTTA
>NW_007732024.1:0-1677 GCF_000696425.1 Galeopterus variegatus
AAAAAAAAGAAAAGGTGGATCATCTACAGAGGAATGACCAGAAAATGACATCACAGTGGTAATACGTAATGTGTAATATATTCAAATGTTTGTGAGATAAATAATTGCCAGTTATGGATTATTCTGGTTTCTAAACTATCATTTAAAAATAAGGTCAAAATAAAGATATTTCCATTCAAATTAAAACTGAGAACATTTACCACTAATAGACACTAAAGGACTACTTCATAGAGATGAAAAATGATCTAGAAGAGCAGTTTGAAAACAAAAGGAATGTTGAGGATAGAAAGTGGTAAACAGAAAACTTGAATACTGATTGCATAAAAATAATTATAATTGTTGTAGCAAAAAGTAGAACAAAAATATAGGATAACAATAATGTTTAGGACAAGAGGAGATGAGAAGAGTGAAAGTGTTCAAAGGTCTTTTCCAGTTCCAGGAAATGAGCGAGATATTGATTTAGACTTTGAATTAGGTATTCATGTTAATAATTTAAGTCAAATCTCTAAGTGAAAAGAAATGCAGTGTATAACTTCCACCAAAGTGGAGAAGAAAATGGAATAAAAATTTAAACTTAATTACATGAAGGGAAGGAGAAAAGAAGCATAGACAGAACAGAATAGAAGGGTATAAAAAGATGATAGAAGTAATGCCATATCGTCAATAATTACAATACTTTAAATGGAAAAACACCTCACCAATTAGACAATGGACATGAACAGAATGAATAGAAAACTCAATCCAGCTGTACTCAATCTAGTTATTTATACATGCAAATCCAGTGTTTTCAAGAGACATTATTAGGAAGAAAGGGGATCATATAACAATTCTAAATATACTGCAATGTATGAAATGCTTTTAATAACACAGCCTCATGAAACATAATGTAAAGGTGACAGAATTGCAATGAGAGAAAGACAAATCTGTTTTCATGGTAGATCTTAACTCTTAGTAATTGAAAAAGCATACACACAAAAATTAGTAAGGAGGGGAAAGATTTGAAAAATACAGTTGACTGATTTGATAGATGAAAACCAAGCCTAACCCAATAGTCAGAGAATGCATATTATTTTCAGATACATATTGTGGGACTTATGTAAAACTTGACTACATTCTAGGGCAAAAGCAAATTTGAATAATTATTAAAGAGTTAGTATCTTTTTTCTCCAATTTCAATGCTAGTTATGTAGAAATCGATGAAAGATAACTATACAAGTCCCTGTTTTGAAAACTATAAAACGATCTTCTAAATAATAATAAAATAGCATATGTATAAATTTATGAGCTACAGCTAAAATATTATTTAGAGGAAATTTCTTTATAAAAATATTTATATTAGAAAATAAAAAGGCTGAAAATTAATGAGCAAATTGTCCAATTCGTAAGATTAGAAAAAAACAATAAACTTGAATATAAAAGGAATAAAATGTAATGATAAAAGGATTAATTAATGCAATTGAAATAAAGATACAGTAGTGATATTCAACAAAGTCAAATGCTGGTTTTTAGAAAAGACAGAAAGGTAGACAAAAACCTGGCAAGAATGACCACAAAAAAGAAAGAAAAGGCCTACAAACAATTTGGAAATAAAAAAGAGAGCACCACAGAGACAGCAGAGATTACAAAGAATGATACTACTATACAAAAGAAGCAAATAAAAATACAAAAAAAAAAAAA
>NW_007732024.1:2072-13319 GCF_000696425.1 Galeopterus variegatus
GGATAAAAGGATAAATTAATGCAATTGAAATAAAGATGCAGTAGTGATATTCAACAAAGCCAAATGCTGGTTTTTAGAAAAGACAGAAAGGTAGACAAAAACCTGGCAAGAATGACCACAAAAAAGAAAGAAAAGGCCTACAAACAATTTGGAAATAAAAAAGAGAGCACCACAGAGACAGCAGAGATTACAAAGAATGATACTACTATACAAAAGAAGCAAATAAAAATACAAAAAAAAAAAAAAGAAAAAATTTACAAAGAATTATAATACTTAAATAACTTAGGCTAATATATTTGAACACTTAGGTACTTAGGTTAAGTGGATAATTTTCTAGAAAACTATAACCTACTAAAACAGACTCCAGAAGAAATATAAAGCACAAAGTATTATTTAAAAAATTTACAAGTTGCAGGTCTATGCCAGGGAGAAAAAAAATCAAAGTAGACCAGAAGAGTTTTGGAAGTGAATTAATTCAATTAATTCAACAGATATTAGTTGAACATCTACAAAGATAAGAATAACATTCATCAAATAATTTCCTTTGTCTTTTTCTGGTCACACAGGTAGATTACATTTTCCCCACTCTCCTGTAGTTAGATGGACTATGTGATTGAGTTTTGATGAATGGAATGTAATTTTTTAACTTCTAGGCTGAGACAATTTAGAACTGTATGACTCTCTGTCTCAGTGGCTTGAAGCAAAGAACTCCAATTTGGTAGAGCCACGTGACGGAAGAAGGAGCCTGGATCCCTGAGCCTGGATCCTTGAAGGTAAGTTTCTAAGGAGAGCTGCTAACCTGTAGCACAGTGATGTGATTGAGAAAATAGGTTCTTATCACATAAAATCATGAGATTCTAGGGTTGTTTGTTACAGCAGGTAGTATTAACTATCTTGATAAATATACCTGGGTCAAGTATTCTAGGATCTTAGGATACATCAGCCTATATAATACACAGAACTTCCTCTTCTGCGATCTATATTCTAGCTGAGGAGGGTGAAAGACAAACATTAACATAATCAAGAAACTATTACACAGTATGTTAAAAAATGTGAATTTCTATGGAAAAAAAAAAAAGTAGAGCAAGTTAAGGAGGATCAGGAATCCTGGGTGTGAGGTTGGGGACTGGCATGTTGCTCTTTTAAACAGGGTAACAGGGAGGCCTCATTGAGAAGATGAGATTTGCACAAAGAGTTAAAGGATGTGAGATAGTCAGTCCTCTCCCTTCTGCCAAATGTGCACAGAACAGATAAACCAAATCTTGTACAAGCTATTTATAGAGGATAGAAAAAGTAGAAACACTCTGCAACTCATTTTATGAAGTTTGTTTAAACTAGATGTAAACTGCAGTAATGAAAAAAAAAGAAAGGAAAATTATAACTCAATCTCACTTATAAACATAAATTTAAAATTGCTAAACAGAATACTAGCAAACAAAACATAGAAATATTTGAAAAAGAAAACCCAGCCACATAACCAAATTGGATTCATCTTTGGGATAAAAGGATGATTTAACATCAGAAAAATCTATTTGTGAACTTTACCACATTAGCAAGTTAAACGATAAGAATCACGTGATTTCCTTAATAGATCTAGACAAAACATTTAGTTCAATTTCTGTTAAAAATTCATAGAGATTGAAAGGATGCAGTGTTCGCAGAAATGCCCTGAGCTGCTCCTGGAATGTACCCTTAAAGGGAGAGGCCTGCCCTTCTGTCTCCTCCTGCTGGGCTGGTTAGAATGTGACATGAGGGGCAGAACTCAAGCTTTCACTTTGGACCAGAGCAACAAGACAGGAAGCCAGGTTTTAAGACAATGATTTGTAAGACACCTGGGTTTCAGTCGTTGCTATATCCTGTGGAAATAACCTTTAATCTCTACAAAACCATCTGCACTTCTGGATAGTTTTCTTACTTAATAATTGTTAATCCTCTAATAATATTTAAATTGACTTCTCTGTTTTCTGAAAGAAATAAGTACTTGTGAATTTTCATTGTTAAGCTAGAGAATGATCATTGGCACTTCTCTTCCTGCACACTTGATGGAAAAAGATATGGGATTTCTCATTTAAACCAAGAGTTTGAGAGTCTCGTTTTATTTAAATTAAAATAACATTAATGAGTATGTAATTACAAACATATATAAACGCTGTGAAGAAAAAGAGTTCAGTTGTTTCTAGCATGGGACTCTTACTTAAAGATGGGATTAAGGGAAGGTTCTCTGTGATAGGATGATTTAGCTAAAATTTAAAAGGGTGAGTTAAATTAATAAGAGGGAAAGGAGGAGGAAGAGCTTTCCAGGGGTAGGAAACAACATGTGCAAAGGCTCTGTGGTGGGAGGAAACATACATATGAGAAACTAAAAAACAGCCATTATTCAATCAGGGAGCACAGCAGAGGACAGGAAGAGATGAGACTGGGGTGGTGAGCAGGCGAAGGGTGGAATCACTGAGAACTGAGGGCATGATCAAATGTGCTTTTTAGAAAGAAGACTGTGGCTTCAGTATATAGAATCCATCAGAGGGGGCAACACAATATGTGAAACCCAAATTAGTTGACTACTGCTATTAATGTGAAGGTGGTGACGACAATGGTTTGAACCAGGGTAGTGGTAGTAGAGATGGAGAAAAGGGAATGTATTTAAGAAATGTTTAGAAAATAAAATTGAGAAGACTTACTGATGGGTTGGCTATGGGGTTGAGGGAGAAGGAAGGTGTCAAGGATGAGTGGTGACATCCCTCACCGGGATGGGGGATACTCAAGGAAGACTAGGTATTCAATCTTGGGTATATTGAGTTTTAGATGTCTTTGAGGCATTAAAAAAAAGCTGTTAAACTGTGAGTTTAAACATTTAGAGCTGAAACGTCTCTAGATCTGGAGTTCAGAGAAGTCTGGGCTAGAGATATAAATTTGGAAGTTATTGGTGTTGGGTTAAAAGGCTAACATTTGGGAAGAGATTAAGTTATAATCTTACATAAATTAGAACTTATACCAACATATATTTGAATCTCTTATCTATGGTTCAGCATCTGAATACTTTAGAAAGTGCTTTCCAAACACATCTGCTTAGGCTTCATCTTGAACTACTGCATAAGAATTTCTGGAAATGGAATGAATTCTGGGACATGAAAGAATAAATATTTACATACAAAGGAAGAGAATAAATATAGTAGAACTAAACAGGTTAATATTTTTATAAACATAGGATAAGAAATAGCTTTTAAAGCTTGTCTCCAAAGCCAGAAATAATAAGCATGAGGATTCAATAGGTATGAGTACAGAAAAGTTACAATTTCTTACTGGCAAAGATTGACATAAAAAAAGTTAAAAGTAAAAAGAACATGTAGCAACAATTACAGAAATTCCTTGAACTTGTTAAGACAAGTGAACAGATATGATGTTGATGGAGGGGGGAGGGGGAGAGGGAAGGAGAAAGAGGATTGGTAAAGGGACGTGAAAATCAACTACATTGTATATTGATAAATTAAAATTAAAAAAAAAAACATTTAGAAGTTTGCCACATTCATGACAGCATCTGAATTTCCTAATTGTAAAGAGGTGAAGCTCTGTACTCCATTTCCCTTCTCTGCATTTCCTACTCTCTCCTACTCCAAAGGAGAGGCTATGAATTTGGTTAAATTGCAGGATACATATTTTAGCTGCTGCAGTTTTCCTGTTGGTTCAAAGGAAAATGTATGGATTTGGCCATTGTTCTTCTATTCTTGTGGCTTCTCTATCCTTTTTCCCCTGTGGGAAGATACTGTGCTCCAGGTATGGTCTGTAGGAGAGGAATAGAGTCCTGCATATGCCAATTATATTGAATGATCAGAGTGGAATGAAAATGGTTATTTTTAAAATAAAATAAAACTAAAATTTCAGCTTCTAGTTTATGTTAGCCATTGTCAACCTAAATAACAAACAGAGAGAGGCTCTCTAAAAGAAAATGGCATTTTTTCAGGAAGAGGGCATTGCAATGAAAATATCCATGCTATAGTAAACTATGCATATTCAGGGGGTAAAGGAAGACAAAGGGTTTTAAAGGAAAAATAACAAAGGATTACATAATTGTTTTGGAATAATCATCCTTGGCTAAAATTATCAGCAGTAAGGATCATGCCAGTTAGAGGTTGGATAGGCAGTTGCTGGGCAGATGTCCTTGCAAAAGTATTTTAAAAATTAAGGTTACAATAGCATCTGTGCAAGGTTGTAGCTTTGCAGAGTCTTTTGTGATAGCTCTTGTTATCAGGCATACATGCACGCCACCTGCACGGCCTTTCCCTTGCTCTCTTTGTCAGGGGTTTTAACACAAGTGATTCCATTTTGATTCTGAAAACTTTACATTTCCTTTTTTTGGATCAAGATCTTTTTCTAAAGCATCACTGATCAATTATCCTATAGTTAGGTCTGATGTCCCTTGGTTCAACCCAGGATGAACCTGTCCTGGGTTGAGGGTCTGGTTCCATGTTGGACAGAGTAAATGATGGCTAGGAGTCAGTGTCAAACCTTTCCAGTTACATTCGAGCAACAAAGGAGGTTTGAAGGGAGTGGTTCTTAGGCTAAGTCTACCTGGAGTTCATTGTTAAGTTCAATTTTGTCTTCTCCTTAGGCATTTATTATTATCTCAAAGTTCTGGGCCAGCATTATTCATTAGGAGTTGTACTTCTGCAAATATTTAACAAGTAACAGGTACAAAGTTAAAAAAAAAACAGGGAATACAAAATAAAATTAATTGTAATCTGAAAATCCCAGTTTGCATAGTGATTTTGAGCCATAAACCTAGGCTTAAAGGCAACCAGTTGGATAAATCAAATGACTGTTATCCTGTTAAGTGAAAAAGGTAGGCATTAAGAGGGGTAAGAGTCTCACAATATCGAGTTTTGTTTCCAATGTCTTAGGAAAAGCTGTCTGCAGCATAAAGCACTCAACTTCTCATCCTGCTTTGCAGTTTGAATGTGTCTGATTATGGCATTGGGTGGGGTGGAGAACTTTTTATGTGGACCATACATTAGGCACAAGACTTGTCCCTTAAAACTCATTTAGTTTCAGCTTAGGGCTTCAGGAACACAGAATTTCCCATTTTTAGTAATTCTATGGAAGAGAGTTGAATTGGAGGAGACTAGAAGAATTTAGGATCTAGTCCACTCTATAGGTAAGTAATAAAAACTTGAATATAATGAACAGGGCTACAAACCTAATAGTAGGTGTATTTCAGTTTTTTTAGAAACATAACTTATCCCTCTGCATTGGCCAAATGGAAATCCAAGATTTAAAAACCTCTTGAGGCTAAGAAACCAAACCAAGGCAGATTTTAGATTTTATCTACTGTCTTAAGGTTCCTGGGCCTGCCAGGCAGTGGCAGTTTTTATTTATTCACTGTAAGGTTGGGAACCTTTGAAATCAGGCATTTTGTGCACATTCTCAAATATGATATTTCAGTCAAAACCTTGGTAATATAACCAAAGCTTCCAATTATATCCTTTTATAAAGAGAGAGCAAATTCTTATTAAACTTATGGAAATAACCATATTGACATAAAAATATAAGAATACTCACTAGTAGATTCTAAATTTATAATGATCAAGTAAGAAAAAGCAAATGCTTTTTTCTACCTTTGTTTACAAAAGGATATTTTAACAAATTTCTGTGAACTATCAATATCCTAGGAGAAAAAGTTTCCCTATATCTGGAAAACAAAACATTTAAGTGAGTGTTTTAAAATTTAAGTAAATTTTAAGTAAATTTAAGTAAACCAACAATGTTGTTTCTTAATAAAAGTTACAGAAACATTATCTTTATCAGTTACTCAAACTTATGTATTTTATTTTTCGTCTGCTTGATCTTGATTAGCAGTTTCATGAACCCATAAGTTTTCTTACTAGAGTTCTGAAAAAAATTTTTTTTAATCTATTGATCTTAAAGTTATTAAAAACCTGTATTTAAGAGTGCTTGTTTTCCATGAGTTTGATTGCAGATGCCTTTACAGAAAAGTCAAAACTGTGGGTGATGGAGACTTAGAATAGCCATGGTTAAAATCTGATGAAAACTCATTATAATTAGCAATGGACCAGAAGATTTGTTTATTTCTGTTGCATACAGCATTTTAAGATAACAATCAAAATCATGACTGACAGTGTCACATCAGGACCATCAGACTTTTATAAATTTTATAACATTTATATTAATAGCATACTCATAAATGTAACTGAAAGAAGATCCACTTATCATTTGATGATATTTCCCATACAATTTACCTAATAAGCCTGAGCACTTAGTATTTCTACAGGATGAGAGATACATCCTTTGAGGCTCTCCAAGGGCCCAACTTGAAAATCTGAAAGACTCAATTTAGAATTTTGATATTGGGGAAGCCTATCAAAGATGCCAAAACAATAATAAGTGATAATCAAAGTCTCCAAAAGCAACTCAGAAAGTGTCATGGATGTAAAAAAAAGCCCTTAATCATTTCAGAGCTCTGTTTTTCGTAAGTAATCAAAAAACCTAATAAGGACAACACAGGAAATTATCTTGCTAAAAAGCAAAATCTTTTCTTTTTCAGTTCCCCAAAAGGTAAAGAAAAGCCTCTTGCACTTCTCTTTATGGGAAACTCATTTAGATAACCTGTAAGTCAAATCTGATGAAGAGGTATTTGAATTTAACCAGACACAGGAAGAATGTGTCCAAGGCTGTGAGAGTATGCCATATTATAGAGAAACATAAAAAAGAAAAATTAGTAGCTTGAGCAGAGGAATGCATGGCATTTAGAAACATCAGTGGAAGATTCCTATTTACATGGAACAATTCAGACACATCAAGAAAAGCCAAGAATTCAGAATAAAATTATACTGGAGGAAAACATTGCTTTGAAAATTCTGACATATTCCTGGGACTCTAGAAGAACATGGTTCTGTGCGCATTCTTAGGGCTGTGTATCTGCTCAGCAAAGATCTGAAAAGACCCTAACTGCTAATTTCTGGCTGATTTTGAGTCTCTATGTGAGCAGGAAGTGAAGGCTAAGGCAGAGTTGTCAACTGCCTGGTTGAGTGATGAAGTCTTGCCCCAATACACACACAGAGCTCCTGGGGTGTGTATTAAAGGATTTTGCCTTGCCCAGATAGAAATCTGGCCTCATCCCTTGGCTTCTGTAAGGTAATCTTTTACTCCTTGGAGTGCCATGCCTGAAAGGAGAGTCTTTGTTTGCCAGGGTACTTTGGGTGACTGGATAGATGAGTTAGGTATGGATTGGTCATATCAGAAAGGCCAAAAAATGCAACTTTAGGTAAGGGTTTGAGTTGTGCAGTATCAATCAAACTCTGGAGTAGCTGGAGGCTGAGATCAGTCCCCTGGGAAATTAATTAGGCCTACCTGATGAAGCCATAATAAAAATTCTGAACGTTGAAGCTAGGGTGAATTTCCCTGGTTGGCAATACTCTGTGAGTATCACCACACACTGATGCCAGGAAAGGAATGGTATCTTGACTCTATGCGGGGAGGACAACTGAAAACTCTGCATTTGGTACTTATTCTGGACTCTGCCTTATGAGTCTCTTGCTATGGCTGATTTTAATCTGTATCCCTTCCTGATAATAAACCATAACCTTGAGTGTAGTAGCTACAGTGAGTTGTCTGAGACCCTCTAGCAATTACTGAAACTCTGAGTGATATGAGAACTTCCTGAACTTGCAGTTTGTGTCAGAAGTGAGGGAGGTCTTGTATAGACTATGCCTCTAACTTTGTAGTGGGTCCAAATCTCACGGTTGACATCAGAAGTGGAATTCACTAGAATGACCCTGATTCACTAAAACATCTGGCTTAGGAAGAAGAAGGGTGAGAGGGTATGAGATGATGAACCTTTGATCCCTGCATTGCAATGGTCACATTTGATTTGACTAATCATTGGAGATGCAGTCTCTTTCCAAACAGAAGCCTCTACTCTGCTACCATAGTTTGTTTCAGCAGCATCTCCTGCTTTTGGTTTCTCAAGTATGAGTCAAGTGCCTGTCCAGTGCATCCCCAAGCTGCATCAAACTTCGAATAGTCTCACTGACACCCTTCTCACTGGGCTTGACATGAGGGGCAGGCACCCATGGGCTGGGAGGGGATTCATAGCATAGCTCTTTCTAAAGAAATTCTCTTCCCCTTACTTTCGTCAGAATAGGTGAGACCTTAAGAGTCTTACAACCAGTTTTCAGGACCTACTTTGCAAGTTCGTTTTCTGGAAGTTATTTCCCAAGAGGTTTGATTACACTTTCTAAGTACTTTAGAGTTGGTGAGGAATCTGATGATATATGTGGAGAGCAGGTGGAAGTGAATTTAGCTGTGTGTAATATGGGCAAGGTGTACAAATGATGGAAAGAGCTGAGACTCTGGTTGTCTTCCCTTCTCGAAATATGGGGTTCTCTATCACTTTCTCAGTATGTGACTTTGGGCAAACTATTTCACCTCTCCAAGCCTCAGTTTCTTTGGCTGCAAAATGCCCTGCCTGCCCAGAAAGATTCTTTGGAACTATTGAAATAATGGATGAGGAGCATGCCATACAAATGCAATAATAATTTATGTCCCTTCCTGCCCCAGGGCCCATGACCTGTCCCCAGATTTGGGCCGAGTCACCATCTGCCACACCAGACTTGTGCGATGTCACTCTGGAGTGCAGAGCTCCAGGGGCCACAGAGGACCTGAACATGGCCTGGGAGAGCAAGGGCCTCCCCAGGATGCTGAGCAGAGAGGGACACTGTGACCAGCCCCAACCCCTGGGCCCTGCTGTGAGCCTGCCCCTGTGCAAGAGCAATGCCAGCCTCACTTGTGTTGTTGGCAACTCTGGAGACCAGAAAACTGTCACCTTAGATCTTGGGGAAGTCTATTGGGCTCAGAAAATTGCCCAGCAAGGTGAGTGTGCCCAGCTCCAGAGACACTCCTTTCCCAGGAGATTGGGAGTGCTCAACATCCCCAGGAAATATACAATCTTTCTAGACCCTAGGGCCATACCAGCTGGTGAGATCCAGAGACATGATAGTTGACACGTGTCCCAGGAAACTCTGAGGGAGGGGAGAAGATAGAGGCAGGCAGCTTTTGAATCATAATATTAAAGGAGAGTTTTCTATAGTCAGAAATCATAAATGAGTGCTTTCTATCTTCTACCAAGCTCTAAAACATATTCATTAGCACAGAAATTAACTATTATTTTTTTTGAGGTTTAAAGGAATCCACAGGTAATAGGATTGCCCTTACACTCACGAAGGAGAAAATATATAGAAATTTTTACACTTTCTGTGTTGGGTTTTTGAGGTTATACACACATGTAAATCAATTATAGTGATGTATATTTTTTTTTTGAGAAATTTGTCCTTTCATGATGATTTTTAAATTGAATAGACGTTAGTTTTATATTACATTCTTTTAGAATTTTGCTGTTTTTGTTTTGCTGTCTCAAATGTGAGTGGATCTTGCTGAAAGGCTATGTGATAAATTAGGTAAAGATTTCAATCCTTAGAGTTACAGCATTCCATTCCCCAGTTCACAGCTTTTCTCATTGGGTTTGTTTGCAAACACAGTCTGGTGGTTCAGCTGGAGGTATGTGGTGTATTGAGGGATGTCCTCTCTCTTCACAGCCTCTGCAAGAACTTGGAAATGAGGAAAATAAAGATGAGTGTTTTTATTTGTTTTTGTTTTTGTGTTTTTGGAAATGGAATATGATGCCACATACCTGGATCACAGGAAAGTTATAGAGATTCCAGCTCACACAAAAGGGCGAGACCTAATTTCATATATAAACATGACCAAAGAAAGAATACGTCAATAAGGAGGGTTAACAAGAAATGGAGCATAAAGCAAGGTGAATGACAGAGACAAATGAAAGATAATTACAGACCCTGGGCAGGTCAGTCCTACCATGGAGATGGAGAGTTCAGACTCCGGAAGTCTGGTGGAATCCACACCAGCAGCATTGCCTCACTTGCCCAGATGGCTGGGTTCCTGAGCAGCCCATGGATGTACTGGTTTCCCAGGTGCCCTGTCTTTGGGAAGAGGACACACTGGTGGGGGTAACAAGAATATCCTGCCCAGTTGACAAGTGTACTTCTTACTGTAAATTAATAAATAAGAAATGTGGTTTTGTCTATCAGTGTCTTACAACATGTGTTAGCAAGATTTTGCTTCCCCGAGCTATGTAAGTTCTGGACATAGATAAAATGCAGCTTATGGGCTCAGGCTCAGAGTCTGAATATCAGGTTCTCGACCAGAGCAAAAATATTAAAGAAATGCCAGCATGAAGGGCGTCATCATTCATTCTTTCCTTCACTCAACCAACATTTACTGCCCTGTGTGCTGAGGACATACTGAGGACCACCTTGGAAGACAAACTCTCAGTCTCTCCCTGTCATGTACAATCTCATTTGAATTTTACAAATACTCTGTATAGACTACAGGTTTCAGTTTTCTATCCTGATCATGTGTCAGAATTACTTTTGGACATTTAAAAAAATACAGACGATACCTACTTTGGGGATAGGGTCCAGGCTTCTGTTTTGAAAAGCTCTGCAGATGATCTGATGAACAGCCAGGGTTGTGAGCACTTCATGGGGGTTGCCCTTTTGTATCAATGAGACCAAATTTTTCACTTTGCTGGTACTGTCTAGACAAATCCAGGGATGTTTAGAAGTGATTTCAGTAAAGACCCTGAAGGGGTCATTTCAATGCAATAGAAAGTGAAAGTCAGAATAAATATTTTCACTGGTTTCCAAGGTGATAACTTCCTGTCGTATTTATGTGGCTTAACCTTTCAGAAACTTAGCTCTGATCATGTCACTGCCTTGCCTTTCCCCAAAAGTTTAGTAGATGATCATTTTTTTCTAATAAGTGCTATAGAGAATCTAATAATACAAAGAGACAGATCCCAGAAGATAACCACTTTTAACTGTTATACATATCAACTTTTAGACATTTTTATTTATGCCCACAAGAACATGTGTAAATATGTATTTATCATAACAGGATAATACTATCTATCTATACTGTTCCCTAACAGACTTAATATTTCATGGAAACCTTCCCATTTAAATATGTAAAAGTGTAATTTATCCTTTTTATTACCTAAATGGTATTCTATCATGTGGATAGATTGTAACTGATTTAACCAGTATAATGTATCTGGTCAAGAGCAGGGACTTTAAAATCTAACTAGAAGGTCTGGAAGGGAGGGAAAATGGCGGCGGGTATGGAGCACCCGTGTCGGGACACAGCGCGATCCTGAGT
>NW_007732024.1:13818-48944 GCF_000696425.1 Galeopterus variegatus
TAAAAAAAAAAAAAAAAAATCTAACTAGAAGGTCTGAATCCCAGCTCTGCTACTTATTAGCTATAGGTCTTGGGCAAGTTCATTAACTTAATGGTTGTGCACTTTGCTGGGAATAACAATGGTATCTACATACTAGGAGTTGCAGCTTACTCTTTGAGCCTCATTGGCCCATTTGTCTTTAAAGGACAACCTAGATTAAATGCACCCTGACTCACATACTTCTAATAAGTGCTGCGGAGGAAAGTAGAGCAGCAGGGAGGGAGTACGGCACCAGGATGAGGTTGCAGTTTTAAATAGGTTGGTCAGGGTAGACCCCACAGATGAGAACACATTTGTGCGAAGACCTGAAGAAGGTCAGGAGATGAGACATGCGATATCTGGAGAAACAGAATTCCAGGCAGAAGCAAAAGCCCTGAGGCAGAATAATGCCTGGAGTGTTGAAGGAATAGCAAAAAATCCCAGTGTCCTAGAGTAGATTGAGGAAGGAGGAGAACATGGGTATGAGGTCAGATGTGCAGGGCCTTGCAGGTAAAGAGGGAGCCACAGGGGAGTTCTGAGCTAAGGAGTGACTGATGTAACTTACATATGGAAGGATCACTGTGGATGCTATTTTGAGAATAAACTTAAGGGGCTAAACAGAATCAGGAAGACTGTGAGGCTACTGCAATAGTGCAGGAGAGAAATGGTGGCTATATTGGACCAGGGAGGTGGTGAGAGCTGGTTATATTATTATGTGTGTGTGTGTGTGTGTGTGTGTGTGTACAATAAATATATGAACATATACATGAATAAGTGGATATCAGGATTTGATGATAAAATGTAAAATGTAGAAAACGAATGAAGTTAAGAATGACACTATGGTTTTGTGGCTGGGACACATGGAAAGATAGAGGTGACATTTATTAGAAAGGGGACACCATATGGGAAGCATGTCTAGCTTGTTGGAATTTTGACAAATCGAGCTGGAAGTGTCTACTAGATATCCAAGTAGAAATGTCAATGGTGCAACATCTGTATTAGTTTTCTGTTATTGTCATAAAAAATCATCACAAACTTAGTGACTGAACACAGTTCTGGAGGTCAGAAGTCTTGTGTGAGTCTAGTCAGAATAATCTCATGGTGTTGTCAGGCTACATTTCTTTCTGAACACTCTAGGGGAGAATCCATTTCCTGCTCATTCAGGTTGTTGCCAGAATTCAGTTCTTTGTGGTTGAAAGACTGGTGGTCTCATTTTCTTGCTGGCAGTAAACTGTGGACCTTTGCTAACTTCTACAGGTAGTTATGTTTTCTTGGCTTGTGGCCCCCGTAAGGCCAGCAACAATGGTTCAAGTCTTCACACATTTATGTATCTCACTGGCCCATTTTTCTTCTTCTGTTTCCATTTTTTAGCACTCGTGATTAGATTGGGACCACTGAGAAACTCCAGGAATATCTGCCCATCTCAAGGTCCTTAACCTTAATCACATGTGTAAAGTCCCTTTTGCTATGTAAGGTAACATAGTCACAGGATCTGGAGATTTCTGAATGGTGTAGATAGTGACAAGAAGTAGTTTGGATAGTCTGGGTCTGAATCCTGGGATATTTCAGAATTTAGAAGTTGGAGAAATGAGAAAGAAACATGTAAAACATACTAGGAAGCAGCTACTTACTTAGTAGGAGAAAAAGAATGGCGAGTAGAGAAGGTGAAGTGAAGACTGGGTACCAAGGAAGGATATGTCAATTATGGCTGAGAGGTCAGGACAGACGAGGACTGAGAATCAGCCACTGCATAATGACACAGAGTTCCCTGGTGACCTGGATAGAAGCAGTTTCAGTGGAGTGGTGGGGGCAATGCATGATGACAGAGAGTTCAAGATAGAAAAGAATTTCTCTACAGAATGTATATAAACAGTAATATACCCATGAAAAGTGTTCAATATCATTAATATTAGGGAAATGCAAATTAAGGCACTTAAAATTAAAATGAGATATCACTTAACATCCACTAAGATGATTGTAGTTTAGAAAATGGTTAATAGTAAGTGTTGCAGAGGATGTGGAGTAATCCTCCTACATTGCTGGTGGAGAGGTAGAATTGATGCAGCTGCTGTGAAAATAGTTTGGCAGTTCTTCAGAAACTTGACTGGGCCAAGGGATGCCCAGATAGCTGGTAAAACATTATTTCTTGGTGTGCATTATTCCTTGGAAAAGAACAATATATTTTTTTTTTTTTAAATTTTTATTTTGTCAATATACAATGTATATGATTATTATGGTTGGTGTGCATTATTCCTTGGAAAAGAACAATATTTTAATCAGAGTAATTAGATGGCTCCTCCCAGTGTGGGTGGGTATCATCCAATCTACTGAGGGCCTGCATAGAACATAAAGGCTGGGCAAGGCAAATTTGCTCTCTCTGCTTGAGCTGAGGCATCCATCTTCTCCTGCCTCAGACATCAGTACTTCTGATTTTTGGACTTTCAGACTCAGAATGGGGCTTACACCATTGGCTCTCTAATTCTCAGGCCTTCAGACTCAGACTGAATTACACGATTGGTTTTCTTGGTTCTCCAGCTTGCAGATGGCAGATCATGGGACTTCCTGGCCTCCATAACTGTATGAGTCAATTCCTATAACAAATATCCTCTTATATATATCCAAACATATCCTACTGTTTCTGTTTCTCTGGAGAACCGTAATACATATGACCCAACATTCCACTCCTGGGTACATATCCAAGAGTAATCAAAACATATATATCCATACAAAAACTTGTACATAAATGTTCATAGCAAAGATATCTATAATAGCATACATTAGATACAATCCAAATTCCATCAACCGATCTATAAATAAAGAAGTTGTGGGCCATAATAATCATATACAGTGTATATTGACAAAATAAAAATTAAAAAAAAATAAAAATAAAACATCAAAAAAAAAAAAAAAGTTGTAGTATATCCATACAATGGAATATTATCATACCATAAAAAGTAGCAAAGTACTGATATATGCTATAACATGAATGAATCTTCAAAATATCAGGATAAATGAAAAAAGCCAGGTGCAAAATGTCACATATTGTATGATTCTGTTTATATGAAGAGTCCATAGAAGACAAGTTCATAGACACAAAATGTAGGTTAATGATTACCAGGTGCAGGGGAGAGGGAAATGGAAAGTGACTACTAATAGGTATGGGATTATTTTTGGGTGCTAAAAATGTTCTGAAATTAGTGGTGATGATTGTACAGCCTTGTAAATATACTAAAAATCACTAAATAGTGTACTTTAAAATAGTGAATTTTATGGTATGTGAATTAAATCTCAATTTATAAAAGAGATAAAGGGAGGAGGGAGTTGGAATCAGAAAATATAGAAAATTCTTCTAAGAAAATTTTGCTACAGAGTGGAGCAGAAAAATGGAACAGTACTGAAGAGGGTTTGAGTTCATAGGATTATTTTATGTTTTTATGCTAATGAAAATAATTCAGTAAAGATTAAAAAAAATAAAGATAATGGAAGGAAGAACTTGCAGGATGATGTCAGCGAGTAGTCAAGTGGAGATGGGTCCCAGAGGAGTCCCAGAGGAGCACCAGACTCATAGGAGCAAGAACTGTTCACAGTCGTAAGAGAGAAGGCAGGATGTGCAGGATCAGCTGCAGGGAGGTGGGTAGGCTTGGTGATAGAACTTAACTTTCGTCCTCCAACTTTTCTCCCCTGGGAAGGGAAAGTAAGTCCTGAGAGTGGTTCAGCAGAGCAGGGAACTGCAGCCTGGGAAGAGGAAACCAGCGGGGAGGCTCAGCACTCAGGCTGCCAGAGAGGATCTCTCAGAAGCTGGAAGGTGAGCAACAGCTGTGAGGGAGGTGAAGGAAGCCTCAGAGAGAGAGGGAAGGCAGCAAGGGCTCTGGGATCTACAAAAGATGCTAATTAGGAAGAGAAGAAAGGAAAAGCTGGGAAAGTGTGGTCATTCACAAGGTAGAGTTAAAAATTTATTTAAATCACATGAAATTTAAAATTCTTCAATCAACGTAGACTTGTTCATTTTTCTGACATATCCTCCTATGACTACACTGGGAAACGAACGGTAGCTCTTCTCAACTAGTGTATGAAACCCAAATTCCCGTTAGTGGTGTTGTCTCCACTGTCTCCATGTCTCTGTCTGGATCCCATAATGGCAGGGACCCTTTCTTCTCCAGCTTCTTTCAGCAGACATGGAGACTCTCCAGGCTCTCGTGGTTTCCCCGCCAGTGTAGCCCAAGTGGCCTCAGTTTCCTGGTAAAGATTCCCTTAGTGTAGCCAAGGCTGCCCTATCTCAGGGTTCACAGTCTCATCACTAGCAAAAGGTCATTTTGTTGTTTCCGTCTACCTGAAGCTCTAATCAAACATGCTGCATTTGCTAAATTATAAGAGTGGTTTTCTCTTTTTGTTTCCCAGGGACATCAGGACCTAAACAGCCCTCCCAGGGCTCAGGGGCCCAGCATCCCAGCCCCACCTAACTCCCTCCCTTCTCTGGGAGTTCAGGACACTCACTGAGGAGGAGGCTGATGACTCCCAGGAGCCGGCAGGACTAGCAGGTGGTATGCGGGGGTGTCTTCTGAGCAGGGCCTCATCACAGGCTGCCTGTTCAGCTGCAGAGGAAACATGGGAGGGGAAAGAGACAAGAGAAAAGAAGACTTGAGCTCTGGGAGCTCTTTATATAACTCTTCCAGAGTGGAACTGGAAAGTCAGTTCTTTCTTGACCTCTGGCTAGAAAGTTAGCTCTGTGGTGACAGCCCACCACTCTAGAGAAAGCTCTTTCATCTTTTCCCAACACCTACAGTACACTCTCAGTAAATAATTGTAGAATAAATGTAGAAACAACCACACTCTATTATGTGCCTGCTACTACACTGAACAGACCCCTCCCCGATTAGTGTTCTCACACGCACCTATGCCCTGCCCTAACCCCTTCTGTGGGTTAGCGGCTCTGCCCCAGGCAGCCCAGCTCACCAGTGCCAGCCTGTGGTCAGACACAGAGTCACCCTCTTACAGCAAGGCTGTAATATGCCCCTCCTGAGTTGGGTGGTTTTCTTCTGTCCCTACCCTATTTAATAAGTGAGATTTCTTTTCTGATTTTTCAAAAGCTTCAATTGTCAGTTGCCTAAGTAAGAAGTTGTGTACAAGAGAACAAAGCTCTTTGTAGAGAGTGTTAACTCTTACATCTTTGACGCAAATATTGGTATTTATCTTATGGTGAGAAACAGTATTTGAGGCCATATAGCCTGCAGGGTTGGCCCCACTCCCACACACTCAAGGCATTTGAGGCACTGCTCATATACCCATTTTAGGAATATGAAACTTGAGACCTAGATGGGTTTTGCAACCTTTAAAAGGTCACGCAGCTAATCAGAGGTTATGGTCTGGACTGACAACTAGCTTAGGACTCATCCTAACATCACACTGCCCTCCCATCCGACTATGTAGCTTCAGGCAAGTCACCTGGAGTTCAGTCTGCGCTTTCCCCAAAACTGCTCTGCAGCAGCCCAGACAAGGGAATATTCAACTTTGGCTTGATTTCCCCCACCTCACCTAGTAATGGAGGAATATCCTCCAAAGGCAGTTCATGCATCATGGTCATAAGCTTATACTGGAGCAAAAAATCTGGGCAGTTCATCCATTGGTCACCATCAGGGTGAGGAAAAGCAAGTTTTGTATGTCCCCTGCCCACACATGTCACTACATCTCTCCTGAGAGGACTCTTTGGGAACTGTGTGATATGAAACCCATTTGGTGGGGGTGGGGAGGAGTAGCTTGGAGAGGGGAACTAGCATTATGCAGGCTGAGGACAGTAGAGGAGACTCAGCCAATAGACATTCCATGCTGGCAAAACACCGGAAACTTACTCATTTCTGACATTCCTTCCATCCTGTGCTAACTTACATAAACGTTAACCACAGAGCCTTTGGGAAGAGTTTACTACATGTAACTGCCTGGTGCTGATAATGTTTTGGGGAGATAGGGGAGGGCAGATCTGGACCTGTCGCAGCAGAGTGTGTGTGTGGGGAAGTGCCAGATAGGAGAGAAATATAGTTCTCAGTGAAATGGAGAGTCTAGAAAGAATAAGAGATCTGAAGAACAAGGTGACCAGGAGAATGTAAGCTCTGAAAATTCAACAAAATTTTAGAAAGGCTCCAGACCTCTGTGTGATATGGAATGAAGGGCATGTCTATTTCATTTGTATCCCAAAACACAGGGCACCCTAGCTGAGAGCTGGGTTGAATGAAGAATGTAATTACTGAATATTTACTATATCCTGTGGTTTTATATGCATTATTTCAATTAATCCACAATATACATTAAATTGAATCATTAAAATAACCTATTGTCTAGCTGTTACACTCACCTTATAGATAACATAGTGTCCTGGATTTCCAAAGAGACTAAATAACTCATCCAAGTTTACACCTGTGGTAAGTGGAAAGGTGCTCAAAATCTGTCAACATCAGCTCAGCTATGGATATGCCTCAGGAGGAGAGGAGAGTGTAGATTCCTAGAAACTAAAGACAGAATTGTGAGAGACCCTGAGGAGAGGCAGGATGGCTGTTTCCTGATGTGAGGAAGAAACTGCAGCCTGGGAGGGTAAATGCTAGTTTCCTAGGTGGAAGGAAGTTTGGAGTAGAAGCTCTGAGTTATGGTCTTTTTCATGGAAAGGGTCCTCTGGATAAAGAAGAAGAGCCATTTTCCCAAATTCCCTTTGGGATTTGCAGTAGACAGTTGGGCAGCCCGGGGCTGGGCTGGGCTGGGCTGGGCTGGGGAGCAAATAGCTGCAGGAACAGAGTGACAATATGTCCCTGAATGTCTGTTCCTTCTTCCATCCTTTTCTACACCCAACTGACTATCGCTGGTAAATAATAATAGTAACAAAAATAATAATGATAATAATTTTTAATTAAAAAAATTAGAACTAAAACTTCAGAAAATAACAGGATGGTGGGTGATTTCAATGGATCATTAAAGGAAGAGTACACAAATACTGACTAATTTAGCATTAATATGAAAAAATGTATACCTCAACATGTATGTTTGAAGGGTGGAAAGTAACAAAGTTAAGGGACATTCAAAAAATTTCTCTTCCATAAAGCAATGAGAAAACCTGCTAACTTTGTACGGAATGTTTTCAGAACTCTGAAAAGTATACAGTAACTTGCAGCAACCCAACAGGTATTTACTCAAGAAAAATGGCTTAATCTGAGTAAGTAACTCACTCCAGACCAACATCCCACTCTGCAGCTCTATTGTTATCTTGAAAAATAACAGCCTGCATTTATGGTGAGAACCAGTGGTCTAGCAGCCACTTGAGGCAGCAGAAAAGGGAAGCTCTTTTAAAGGTTTGTTCCCAAAGAATTGTCATTCTTTGACTTTTTGGTGGTTCCCAGGAAGCCCCACTTGCAATGGTTTCTGTATTTGACCTAACTTGGAGATCTCCCACTGCAACAAGCCCTATAGTTAAGGAGGATGTGTTTAAAACAACCAGTAGTAATTGTTCAACTTTGTGGCTGTGTATAGCAGAGGATTAGTTGATGCAAATAACAGGGTAATCAAAAAGCTTAGAAGGGAAAGCTGAGAAAGAGATGTTCTCAGGGGCTTTGAGAAGCTCTCATGTATTCTTCAGAATCTAAAAGGCCACACACATTCATAGAGCTGTATGCATTTCCACTACTGTGTTGATGCTTAGGGAAGGCCAGAGAAAATCCTAAGCTCTCACCCCTGGCTGACCTTGAAGTGAAGGCTAAGGCAGAGTTGTCAACTACTCAGCTGAGAATTGATGATACACCCTAACATGCACATGGAGTTCCTCAGCAATGACTAGAAGACTAATTGGTTCTAGGTATGTGTAGTAAAGAATTTAACCTTGCCCAAAGTGAGTTCTGGCCTTTGCTTTTGACTTCTGGGAGGTAATCTTTTATTCCTTGTGATGTCATGCCTGATAGGAATTTCTTGCATTGACTGAAGGCCTTGGGTCACTGGGTAGTCCATCAATATGATGTAGGGTGGGTGCTGGCCACACCAGATAGTCTTAGGGTGGGGATGGCCATGTCAAAAGACCAGCAATGTGATTTAGGGTGGGGCTTTGGGTCATATGGTGTTAGGTGACCTCCAGAATGGCTGGAGACTGCAGTTAACCATGTGGGCAATTAATCATGCCCACATGATGGAGCCCAAATAATAATTCTGATCATAAAGACTCAGGATGTCTAATTGCACATAGTAGTTGGCAAAGTGCACATACTGTTACACATCTATGGCCGGAAGGTAATGCTATCCTGACTTCACAGTGAGGGGATGACTGGAAACTCCATGATTGGTACTTTTCCTGGACTCTGCCCTATGTGTTTTTTCCTTTAGCTAATTTTAGTCTGTATTCTTTCTCTGTAATAAACTATAACCTTGAGTATAGGAGCTTTCAGTGAGTTATGTGAGTCTTTCTAGCAAAGTATCAAAACTCGAGGGTGGTTTGGGAACCCTGCCCCACCTCCGAACTTGTCAGAAGTGAGGTTGTCTTGTGTGGACAGTAACCTCTAAGTTTTTAGTGGGTCCAAATCTCATGCTTGGTGTCAGAAGTTGAATTCCCTAGAATCCTGACTCACTAGAACATGGTGTTTGAGGAAAGGTAGGATAAGAGGAGAGAGGTGGTGAACCTTTGGCTACTGTATGGTCTCAGGGTCACCCATGGTATGGAACTACAGCTGTGCTATGATAAGTTGCTAGAAGTAAAAATTACAATTGGATTTAGAAATGATAGATGCAACTCCTCTGGAGTTAGCTCACTGGTTGCATAAGGTAATACAAAGTAACAAGAAAAAAACTAAACATACAGTCGCTTGGTAATTGTTATCGGTGAGGAAAACAGCAATGGAAAACTGGCCCAAAGGGATGTCTAAATAGGGTGTGGTACCATAAAAATAGCTATGGAAATATTACTATGGTTATTAAAGAAGGATATTTAAATACTCATCAGAAGAATCTCCTTCCAGGATTGGAAGGATATTGGAACTGGCTAGTGAATATCTTGCTGCATGCACTTAAGTTGGCCATCTGGGCCCATGAAATGATTGCATATGTGGGTACTGCAGCAATGCAGAGAGTCTGGGAATCTAGGTGTAAACTTTGCACCTTCTGAGACACAAAATACCAATAAGAACTCTTCTATATGCCAAGAGGGAGATTTCCCACAGAGGGAAGTTACTTATTTTTCAGGTTACATCTACTAATACATAACACTGGTATATTAGGTTTTTGGGATGCCATAACAAGATGCCACAGAAGGGTGGTTTTAGTAACAAAAATTAATTTTCTCACTGTCCTGGAGGCTGAAAGTTCAAAATCAAAGTGTCAGCATGTTTGATTTTTACCGAGGTCTCTTTCCTTGATTCACAGATGGCCCCCTTTTTCTGTGTCCTCACATGGCCTTTCCTGTGTGCATGCACTCATTTCTTATGTTTCTTCCTCTTCTTATAAGGAGAACAGTCATATTGGATCAGGGCCCCACCTGTGGAAGCATGGCAGCCTCCACTCAGATTTCAGAGGATGTATGGAAAGGCCTGGGGGCTCAGGCAGAAAACTGCCACAGGAGCAGAGTCACCACTGAAGGCATTTACTGGAGCAATGGACAGTGGATGATAAAAATCATTGTTTTTTCCTTTTTCCAAAATTTTGATTAATAAGAAGAGAAATATTTGTATGACTAACCTGAAGTGTAGCAACCTTGGTGTACTTTTGTGCTATTGAAATGGATACACCATTGAGGATCCTGAATTGTTCCTGGCCAGACAGTAGATCGTTTGAACTGGCTATGTTCAAAAGAAAATTTATTTAGAGAGCTCTTGTCTTGAACAGCTGTCTTATAGGTACCTATGAAAAGACTTAACATAACAATTAGCCTTAAAAATGATTTTGGCAAGATTAAAGAAAAGAAATAATATTAACATTCAGGAAACTAGGTAACAAAATTTGAGCAGAGGTTGAGGTTAAAACAAAGTTTGGACCCATCACAAATTCCTTTAAATCAGAAAAAGACAGTTATAAAAATTAATTTAAAATGTTCGCTTTAAATTATTTGCATGACACTTGATCTTTTGGGGTATTTGTTCAGATTTTGACCAGTTCCTGTTGTAGTGAATTTCTATGATTTTTTGTCTTTATGTTCATTTTTTGATCCTCCTCTGTGTCTCTGACACACCAAAACACTTTCTTGGAAAAGCTTGCGTTCTTTCTCTGTGCCTTGAGATGTAAATTTGCTACCTTGCTTTAGGTGAGGTTTTGACCATGTGGTACAGATAAGCTTTAACTTGTTCCTTTTATAGGAACAATTTTTTTTTTCCTTTTTGTCTTTTTTTCGTGTCCGGCAATGGATCGCAACCCTCAGTGTCGCGCCCGTACCGGACCGGGACCGGCAACGGGATCGCAACCCTTGGTGCTGCGCCCGCACCTCGCTCAGCCAGTGAGTGGGAACCGGTCTGTATGCGGGATCCGATCCCTCGGCGGGAGAGCCGCTGCACTCCCAAGCGGTGCACTGTAGCAGTGCGCCACTGGGCCGGCCCTATAGGAACAATNAGCTGCTGCACTCCCAAGCGGTGCACTGTAGCAGTGCGCCACTGGGCCGGCCCTATAGGAACAATTTTAATCCAATTAGTGAGTTTCATATAGTATCTGCTTCATAACTAATTATTTACATGGAACTTATACAATCTTTATTTGTTTCTATGTTTTATGTATGCATGTATACATGTGTAAGCTGTATGTTGTATCCACACGTATGTTTATATCTATATATGTGTTTATATCTACATGGTACCAATTGGCTTATAAATAATGCATACTCATAAATTAAGTAAATAAGCTTAAATGCTTTTCAAGTTCACATGACTTTAGTAATCTTGGGCAAATAAAGCTAGTTTAAAAAATTTTTGGCAATATAGAAATTTTTTAGAATTTAGACTTTTTGTCTAGGTCTCTATATTGATCAAACAGTTACACTGTCTCTGCTACATGTTTTAAAATCTTAAAATTGTTGCTTCTGTGATATTTTTGATACTTGCTTAATTTGTTTATGAGCTGAAGGCTGTGAGGACTGGCTGCTGAACTTCCCTCAAAGCCTCACACACATCTTGTTATGAGTTTATGTCTTTGGTTCTGAGCCTCTGAATTCTGTTGTCTAGACAGATGGCCACGGTGAGGACTGGGGATATACGAGTCTAACACACCTGGACCACCAGCTGCAGTACAAAACTAAGTCCAGTACAGTCTCCTCATCCTTATCCCAGCTCTCCCTACTGGCCATGGTGGGAGGGACAATATCCCTTAGACATTATCTGTGTAGCTTTGTTCTTTGTCTTGACACCAGAATTGTAAATCCAGATGGGCCATACAGGGTTTCCCTGGATGCCAGGTTTTGGTGTTAGGGACCCAGGACAGCTAGGGAAAGAGTACCTAGGTTCAGTATTTCAATGACCTCAGTTAAGACTGATTAATACACATTTAGCTTTGTTTTGTTTTTTTCAAAAGAAAAGAACAATAACTTAAATGGTTAGCTTTGTTTTCCATGAGCAATTCAAATGTAATTGTTAAGAATGAGTAAATTAGACAAATGTGAATGGGATAAATATTTATAAACTTGTCCTAGTTTCAAAAAATTCTTTTCAGTTAGTTTGAAATCTTAAAGTTGTATTATGTTGAATTAAGCAATAGGTAATCATAAGTGTCCAAGTTATTTCTAAGTAAGTTAAAATACTGAAACATTAGTTATTCAATGTAGGTTTAAGTTTATATATTTTGACATTTGGCTTTATGCCATATAAAAAAAATTGAAAACATGTCTCCAGAAATTAGGAAATGGTTTTCACCTACAAATATTGATGTAAAACAGTTCAAAACTGCTTGCTTCCCAGGTTTTTCACTAAAAATGAGGGTTATTAAAAATTAAAATTGTAGTTAATATAGGTAATTAAAACTACTAGGTATGAGAAAAACAATTCTGTATACAGAGTATTATAAGAAAAGGTAGGAAGTAAGGAAAGTAGAATATGTTTTTGGTAAAAAGGTTATCAAAAAACAGGAAAATGTGGTTTTTGTAAAAGAAAAATTTTTTTATAGAAATCTTGTCTTGTGTGGACAAAACTGACTGAGATTGGATGTGTTTGTTTATAAGTTTTTATTAAAATTAGATTTAGTATTAACAGTACACTGGTACAAAAGTAAAATTTGGCTTTTTCTTTCTTTTTTTTTTTTTGTTTTTTTTCAGTGTTCAGTTTCCTTCAATGACCCCCATCTCCCTGAAGGGCAGTGCAGGCAGCTAGTCAATGGCAAGAGATGTTCACTTGAAGATCTTGCCCAGATCGAAGGGTTTGCCCACATGCTGGAAGGCCTCCTCCCAGGCAGAGTACTCTCAAATCAGTGTCTTGTTTTTTTTCAGTGTTCAGTTTCCTTCAATGACCCCCATCTCTCTGAAGGGCAGTGCAGGCAGCTAGTCAATGGCAAGAGATGTTCACTTGAAGATCTTGCCCAGATTGAAGGGTTTGCCCACATGCTGGAAGGCCTCCTCCCAGGCAGAGTACTCTCAAATCAGTGTCTGGGTCTCCTTGCTGCCAGGATCCAGTTTCTACCATATATATGATTCACAGTCCACCTGCCGGTCTGGACTCAGCGGATAGGAAAGCTCCTGGCCTTGGAAGATTCAGACTCCAAAAATGGAGCTGCTTTTGTTGGTTCCAAAGAGGATGACACTGGCAAAGGGATTCTTTCTCAGCTTGTGCAGTTGCTACGACATTCCAATGATGAAGTTGCAATTCACGAAGTTCTGGGTGAGCTCTTAAGGGAAGTGATACTAAGAGTACCACAGGGACCAGCCATCCTTATCAACGTGTTGACAAAAATATGGCAGTGCCACGGAGTGTGTGTCCTCACTCGAGTACTTGCACTTAAATGCATTCACCACAAAGGTACTCTTGGGCAGGTAAGCAAAGGGGTCCTTTGCCTCTGGCTCAGCAATCAGCACCTGCTCACATTCACCCATCTCCTCTTCAGGAGCAGGGGCAGCTGCCTTTTCTCTTCTTTCTGCTCAGCCTGGGGTTTCTGCTTCTCTTCCCATGAGCCCTTCTCTTTCCATGGGGTGTCCTTTTTAGGTTGGCTGTCTGCAAACTCTTTAGCATCAGACTGGGCCATCTTCTCACACGTCTTCACCTCCCCCAAGACATCTAAGAACTGGTTCTGGTTAATGCAGGTGAAGAACCGGCAGTTGGTATTGGGGAAGGCCTGGCAGAAAGAAGGCTCCAGGGCCTGTTTATAGAGTCACAACAGGGAGCAGACAACTGTGATGTCAGCCAGCGTCACTCGTTTACCCACCAGAAAAATCCTCATCTTCAAGTGAGCATCCAGCCACCCCAGGATTCGCCTCACCTCCTCCTCTGCATTCTCAGTGGCCTGTGTGTTGTGGTGCATGATGTCCAAGGTGGGGAACACCCACATACTGGCTGGGGGCACTGTGTCACTATCAGCAAAGCTCACCCACTGCTCCACCTGGGCTGCCGCCTCTGGAGTACTTCCGTGCAGCTCCTCATTGCTCTCATAGGAGGCAATGGCATTGCTCTCAAACACACAACATCCATTGTTACCCTCAAATGCTGGAAACTTTCCAACAGGAAATTTGCCTAGAAATTCATGGGGGCAGTTGGTTTGGCCAAAGTGGAAGTGGGGTGGTGTAGGGAGTATGTGGCCCTGAGCCCCACTGTACTGAAGAAAAGCTCCACTTTTCTTTTAAAAAAGATTTTCATGTGTTGTTGATAAAAGATGGTAAAAGATTTGTGTTCATCTTTTGAGTAAATTATAAAAAAAAAAGAGGGGAAAAAGTGAGAAACAGATTTTGTGTCTTTATTATGTCTTTGGATTACTTAGGAAAACTGAGTTAAAGAATTAAGTTCTTTTCTCTCAAAATATGTAACTTTATATTTGCACAAATGTATTATTAATATGTGTTCCAAAATTATATAAAATTTAAAAAATTCTGATATGTCTTGGTATATATTATCAGTCATAGTTATGGCTATGATGAAAAATTGTAGGCCATGGAAAGAACCAGTTTTTGTCAGATGTGTCTTTAACCATGCCACAGTAAATTACTTTATTTTGGTACAGTTTTTAAAAGGTCTTTACAAGGGCCAAACCCGTGTCTCGCTCGGGAGAGTGCGGTGCTGGGAGCGCAGCTGCACTGGGAGTGCTGAGGCCGCAGGTTTGGATCCTGTATAGGGATGGCCGGTGCACTCACTGGCTGAGTGCGGTGTGGGTGACACCAAGCCAAGGGTTCCGATCCCCTTACCGGTCACACACACAGAAATAAATAAATAAAAAATAAAAAAGGTCTTTGCAAATTCTAAAGTGTTATTTCTTCAAAGAAGTTCACAGAAAGGATAAAAAGACTCTAACAGATACTTTTAAATACAGACTTCTGCTGATGACTTTGAGATTATTCAGGTGGACTGGGTAAAAACTCTAGATCTCCAATGGAAAAACTGGACTCATAAAATTAACTTAACATCAAGCAGAACAAGAATTAATTATGTGGGACAAAACTGATAAGGGACTGAAATAATTTTTAATGATTTTTCTTTTTGAAACATTACTAATTTGTTGCATGTTTTGTTTTCAGATTTTTAAGAAATTCTCTTTTTCTTTTGGGCTACTTGGTAAAGTATTCTTTTGGGGGCAAGACTGAAACATTTCTCTCTACTTAATCCCTTCAGGATTTTGAAATTATTTATGAATATTCTTATTTTATGACAATATATTTTTTATTTTTTATTATAGCATATTCATTATTACAAATCATAATTTTTCCTTATGCCTTTTGTGCAAACTATCACTCCCAAACCCCCTTCCTCCCTTCCTCCCATCTCTAGTATCTTTAGGTTTATTCTCTCCTTCTGAAAGTTCAGCATATTGTTGTGG
Organism: Galeopterus variegatus; assembly: GCF_000696425.1. Classification (NCBI taxonomy): domain Eukaryota; kingdom Metazoa; phylum Chordata; class Mammalia; order Dermoptera; family Cynocephalidae; genus Galeopterus; species Galeopterus variegatus. The sequence goes on from NW_007732024.1 coordinate 28,780, forward strand.
TCTTTTTCTTCCTCCCTTCCTCCCTTCCTCCCTTCCTCCCTTCCTCCCTCCTTCCTCCCTCCTTCCTCCCTCCTTCCTTCCTCTTTCTTTTCCTTCCTTCCTTCCTTCCTTCCTTCCTTCCTTCCTTCCTTCCTTCCTTCCTCTTTCTTTCCATCCACCCAGTTATGAGTGAGAATATGCAGTATTTCTCTTTCCTGGTCTGGCTTATTTTACTTAACATAATTTTCTCCAGACTCATCCATGTTGCTGCAAATGGCAGAATTTCATTCTTTTTTATGGTTGAGTAGTATTCCATTGTGTAAATACACCACATTTTCCTTATCCAGTTGTCTGTCAATGGACATTTAGGTTGGTTCCATATTTTGGCTGTTGTAAATAGAGCTGCAATGAACATAGGAGTGCAGGTATCCCTTTGACATGATGATTTCCATTCCTTTGGATACATACTCAGTAGTGGGATTGCTGGATCATATGTTATTTCTATCTGTAGTTGTTTGAGGAACCTCCATACAGTTTTCCATAATGGTTGTGCTAATTTACGGTCCCACCAACAGTGCGGAGGAGTTTCCCTTTCCCTGCATCCTCGCCAGCATTTAGTTTTTTTTTTTTTGTCTTTTGTCTTTTTCCGTGTCCGGCAACGGATCGCAACCCTCAGTGTTGCCCCCATACCGGACCGGGGACCAGCAACGGGATTGCAACCCTCGGCGTCGCTCCCGTGCCTCGCTCAGCCAGCGAGCGGGAACCGGTCTGTATGTGGGATCTGAACCCTCGGGCGGGAGCGCCGCCATGCTTCCCAAGCGGCGCACTATCCAGTGCGCCACCGGGCCGGCCCTAGTTCTATGTATAAGTTCAAAACAATCTGTTTTCTTTTGTAACAGAACAAAATTGGAGACACTGGTTATTTTACCAAGGCTTTGACTGAAATATCATATTTTCATATATGATCATACTACTTTAAGGAATTTGTATTGATTTCATGGAGCCCATAAAAAGCCCCTAGGAAAGACTGGCGTGATACCCTGGATAAATGATTACAGGTGTCCTAGCCTTGTGGTATGTAAAGAATTTTACTGACAGACCCAGGACCCTTGATATTTTGGGAACCTGCAGAAAATAGGAATTCACCCAACTAATGAAGGTAATCAGGGAGTGAGTCAAATCCCTGGCTTGGCTTCCTAAACCTGGAGAGGCTTTTAAAGATCTAATCTGAGATTTCTTATAAACGTCCTAGCAAAGTCAACTTTAAAAAGAGCCTATATAATAAATCATTATTCTTGCTGTATTTTATGCAGATAATCAGGCTAGAAACTAAACTTACTTTGTAAATGAATTAATCTTATGATAAATATATTTATAAAAAGGGGGACTGGAAAGAGAAAATTACACTTCAGAAGAAAACTATAGTACATATATTAGTTGATTCTACCTTTTCCATTGTTTTTGAGTTTTAATTACCTGGACTGAATCCTGACTTTTAATTTCCTCCGATATCTGGGAATGACTCTCCAGACTAGCATTTTCAGTTTTTATCTCATCTCTCTGACTTGAAATCATCAAAAATTAAAGCCACTTTTTTCCTAATGCCTTCAGGCTAAAAAAATCAACTTGATTTTGAAGAAAAATCACCACAGTAGCTCATATTTAAACAAGCTCATACACACAAACTCCAATCCAGAAAAATCTGTCAGATGATCACTGCCAGTCCACTTCAATTGAAGATGCTCTAGATACTCCAGACTCACAGACGAGCTTATAAACTGCTCCAGACGCTAATCTTTGGTTTTTTTATTTCCATGCCTCACACTGCTCCTAATCACTTCCCCATAAATTTATCACCTTCCCTATTGTGTGGAAGGTGGGTCCCAGATGCTAATCTCATGCTTTCTCAAAATGGCCCTTCTTTCTCTAATGCAAAGACACACGCTTTTCTGATTGGCTTTCCATGGCACAGGGTAAATGAACCCTATTCAGTTTGAAAACAAGACTAGGGTGGTCCCTAACTCTGAAGAGGAAGACGTGTGGCAGAAGATCAACTCTAAACCAAAATGCTTTAAGTTTTCATCAAACAATAGTTGCATATTTCCAAGTGTGAACTCCCTGGCAATTCCTAATGATGAAGGGGGATTCCTGCCTGCTGGGTTGCCTGGATAAAGCCAGATTTGATGAGCTGGTTCTCCTAAGATGAGGGCAAGAGACATAATAGACCATAAAGTTACAGAAATATTAAAATAGCCCCAGAGAAGAGCTCTGCCCCTACCATTACAAAAAGGAGGGACTGTGATATTATGCAGGACAAAGGAGCTCAGTGTTTCAAGTAAATATTGCAATTTATCTTCTCCTTTCCCACTCTTGGGGGAGAGAATTTACAAGAAATTACAAATATTTTGCTGAGAAGATGTAATGAGATGGAGAAAATTTTATTTACTGAAATTCTAAAGAGGCTGAGGAAGGCAGAAGAGCATGAGGAAGATATGAGACAAGCAAATTGGATGAGAGAGGCTGTAGTTCCCCTCTGAGGGGGCTATAAATGATGGAAAGAGTCACTTGTCAAGAGAAGTTGGCTTTGAAAGGAGACAGTGAGGGGGGTACCAACAAGATGGAAGGGGCTATGCGATATAATTCCTCCTATGACAACCTCCAGATGTTTGGTGAAGTTATTAAACTAATGAGATGATTAGCCCAAGTGGGTCATTCTAATGAATGCAAACAGGGCAGACCTGAAACATCAGGAGGGATTTAGTAATGGAGCTTTAGTAATGGTATGGGGAGGGGACTATGAGGTTCCTTATAAACTAAAGATAGAAAATGGCTTTTGACCATCCTAAGCTATAAAAGTGAATTTCAGACCAACTTTAATCAAGTCGATATCTGAGGTACATAAAGATGAACATTCCAAAAGATGCTGGACCAGAAGTCCTCCCTATCCTTGGGGTTGTTCAGTGACAAGGTTGCCTTTCATCAGTGGTTCGTGGGGGATTTCTGTGTTGGGTAGAGGCTCAAAAGGTCCCTCCCTATTCAGGCACCATGAGTCTGTAATACCATGAATCAGCCAAACCTTAAGCCGGGGAAGAGCTGATGTTCCTCTTCTCTCAGCCACTGCTACTTCTCCCCCATGGAGGAAACTCCAGACACAAACCCTCATTATGAGCCATGTATCGGAATTGAATCCCCAACTTCCCAGAACATCCAAAACAACCACTTCTCTGTCGCTTTCTTCATCCAGCCCTCATGACTCTGATTAGCAAACATCTTCCTTGGCCTTTTCTTTCTGGTTTTAATTTTACTCTGTCCAGAAGAAAACTCAATTTCTCCCTCACATGATATGTCACAGAATCTGTCTGTATCAGCTCAATTAGCATTTTATACATTCTTCAGTTCTGAACACTCCAAGTCCTGTCTTGGGGCAGTTGGAATGAGGGGAGAGAGGGGAAATGGATAGGAAAAAAGGGAAGAGTCTTTTCCCTGGACAAAGCCCTATTTGTCAACATCAATGAGTGAACTTGTAAAAAAAAAAAAAAAAAAAAAGCTCAAATTCACCAGTTATCAGAGAAACAAAAAGTAAAACAACAAGATACCATTTTTCATATATCAAATTTGCCAACCAGATTAATAATAGCCAGTACTGGCAATGCTGTGAAAAAGGGAAGCTCTCATGGACTGTCGGTGGGGATGGAACATGCACAGCCACTTTGGAATGCAATTTGACAGTATATTCATGTTGTACATATACAATGCACTTTGATCTTAAAGTTCTACTTCCAGGGATATATTTAAACAGAAGCAAAGCCATATGCATGCTCCAAAAAACATGTTTAAGAGTGTTATGGATGAAACTATTAGTTGCCTACCCACTATTGATCCCTTCCCTTTCTAATTATATAAGGTACTTCAACAAGTCCGTGGAAAGATTCGTATTACCTTTTAATTCTGTTTTTCCGGGAACTTTTGAAATACTCCTTTATATCTGGCAGTAGTGACATGCATAACTAAAGATTTTCTTTTCCCAGGCTCTCTTGTAAGAAATGGAAGGCCACTAAAATGTAAACAGAAGTCACTGGATGTGACTTGAGGAAAACTCTCCGTAACCTACCTGTGTCTGGAACTGGATGGCTAGAGTCCAGCAGTCATTTTGAGACCTTGAGAATAGAAACCACACACTGAAACAGAAAAATGTAAGAAGCCTGGGGCCCTGATGTTTCATGGAGTTACCATTCCTTCTCTACACTGCTTCTCTACAGAGCTTTTTGGACACAGGAGAAAAACAAGCCCATAATTTGTTTAGCTCACCATGATAAGGTCCTTCCCACCAGCAGCCAAGTGTGTTTCTAACTAATACAGATATTTGTTGTAGCATTGCTTTAAAATAGAGAAATAATGTAAATAGTCTAAATGTCCCTAGCTTCCACCTTCCTGAGGTTTTCCAGACCCAATTCCAGTCTCAGTACATGAGAATCCTTACATTAAACCTTCTATTTTCTTAAGGAAACTTGAACTTGGCCACAATTCAGCACATTCCTCTCAAACAACTGGAGAACTAAATTTGTAATGCAAATATTTTTATTTTTATTTTCATTAAAAATTTTTTTCTAGCCACATGCAAATTTTATTTAAGGTCATTTTACGTAAAAACTGGATTCAAAAATTAAGACCAATTTTAAGGAGTCAGGGAAATTTTAGGGAGAAGAATAGTAATTGAAGCCAAAACCTGAATTCAAGTAACTACATCAGGTAACTAACGTAAAAACTGGATTCAAAAATTAAGACCAATTTTAAGGAGTCAGGGAAATTCTAGGGAGAAGAATAGTAATTGAAGCCAAAACCTGAATTCAAGTAACTACATCAGGTAACTAATTCTACACAACTATCTTAATATGACTGAAAAATATTAATTCTGGCCATATTCAAGTATTCATCACTAAAGGGAGGATTATAATTTCATAAATTTGTGTAAAACATAAAATTATTTATCAAACATTAAAAATAAGTTATGCACTACAAATCATTGTTAATGTATAGTGTATTGCAGGAGTCAGGGGATGTTTCAAAATGACCTTGAGTTTTTTCCTGAGAGAATATTGTATGCCACAAACTAACTATGTAAGATATTTTACTCAAGTGTGCATTGTGGATATTTGTGTTTGTGGAAAAAATATACTACATATTTTCAAAACTCTTCTGCAACAGCTGAAAAAAGCAGAGAGTTTCAAGAATACTTAAAATGCCTAAAATAGTTGAAAGTAAATAGGAGAACTTCTCTGAATCAAAAGTAAATCAAGAGAAGAATCCAGAGGAGTAATCAAACAAGAGGCCAGTGCTGTCCTCAGGACACTGGCTGATCCTATGATCTGCAGACTTGCATGGGTCATTCAACCTGCCCTCAGATCCACAGCAGCAGGAAGGTCCTGGGTACCCCATTTCTCTGGGGAGGGTCTTGGGGAGAGGTTGTTGCTGTGAAGGTGCTGAGATCTTTTCTGATGCCTGAATAAGAAAATCACCATGTATGCACTTGAAAGAAGCGTAAGTCCTACCAATAAGACATCCCTGGATGTTGTGAATGTGACCATCATACTCCTGATGCTGTAGCTCATGGGGGAAAGTGAGCAGTATTTAGTGAGAATCATTAGCTTGGTATGGATGACATTGGAAGAAACCACATTGTAGAAGATCTGGTTACTACTGATAGACAAACGGAGAAACCATCAGAAGAAGACGGAGTCGATGATTACACTTGTGGATTTGGATTTAAACCTCACCAACTAGGAGGTATGGTGGGTGATGGTGACGGCCTAGAGCATACGCAGGAGGCAGGTGGTGGAGATGGAGAGGCCCTTCATCACCCTGTTCAGGCAGAACAAAACCTTATATTTGAAGTCATTCTGAAAATTTAGTAACTCAAACAGGTCTGGAGGCAGCAAGAACAAGCAGCGAGAAGCATCATTATGTGGATAAAGGCTAAGTGACCGATAATCAGGTCATGGGGTTTAAACCCACAATCCAGAAGGAGTGTAAAGACGTGAAAGGGAAGGAAGGAGGTGCTTGTGGAAATTCCAATGCCAGTTTGGGAAAGAAGGCATTTATTAATTGCAACATAGGTGAAAAGTGTGCTCATCTTAATGGCAAGTAGGAAACATATAATTACATGTATGAAAACAAAAAATTGTCTCATAGCACCAATGAACTTTCTCCATTAGGCTACATCATTACCACCATCATCATTTTTATTCCACCCAATTATTATCAATTAATACTGACTGACTCTTCCAAATTCATAAAAGTTCAGCATCAGCATTATTTTCTACACCAAATATTCCACATAAATACCCAGCGCTAAAACATCTACAACCATGCCTTGCTATTGTTCTTGTTATTTGGCTCTTAAAGTATCTGGCCACCTTCTTCAGAGTGCTTTTTAATTGTTCTGCCTTACCTACTTTGATATTGAGGAGCCAGAACAGTAATGAGCATACAAAAATTACTCAGTGGTGTTTGTATACCTGAACTGAAGTAAAGTTTATTCTAATGAGAATAGAAACACTAAATTTATTTGGTGAGGAGGACAGAGTTCTATTTTAATACATGTATACAATGTGTGATGATCAAATCAGAGTATTTAGCATATTTGTTATTGAAAAGAACTATTATTTGAGATGAAAGCATTTCAACTCCCTTTTTCTAGCCATTTTAAAACATACCATAAATTATTGTTAATTAGAGACACCTAGCACTACTGTAGACCACGAGAACTTGATTTTCCTGTATACCTGTAATTTTGTATCTGTTATCCAAGTTCTTGTTTCACCCTCTTCCCTACACTGCCCTCCTTCTAGTAACTACAAATCTACTCCATTTTTATAAGCTCACTTCTTTTTTGAGCTCTTAAGACTATGCAGTATTTTTCTTTCTAAGCCTGACTTATTTTACTTAACAATGCATTCTAGGCTCATCCATGTTGCTACAGAGGACAGGGTTTCACTCTTTTTTATAACTGAATAGTCTTCCGTTATGTATATACACATAATTTTCTTTATCCACTCATTTGTTGACGAACACCTGAGTTGACTCCATATCTTGGCTACTGTAAATAGTGCTGCAATAAACATGGGAGTGCAGATATCTCTTTACTATGCTAATTTTCTTTCCTTTGGATAAATACACAGCAGTGGGATTGCTGGATTATAATGTAGTTCTACTTTTAGTTTTTTTGGCTAAAAGGGAAATTTATTTAATGTAAATGCATACATTAATACAAAAGAAAGATCTCAAATTACACCTTAAGAAACTAGAAAATGAACAGTAAACTAAGTCCAGACCTAGAAAAATATGTTAATAATAAAAATCAGAGCATAGATAAAAGAAATAGAAAATAGAAAAAAAAATACAGAAAATCAGTGAAACGAAAAGCTGGTACTTTGATGAGATCCACAAAATTGACAACCCTTTACCTAGATGGACTAAGAAAAAGGAGAGAAGACACAAATAACTAAAATCAGAAATGAAAGAGGGGTCATTATAACCAAATTTACAGAAATCAAAGGGTTATAAGAGAATACTGTGAATAATTGTTGGTCAACAAATTAGATCATTTAGATGAAATGAATAAATTCCTAGAAATGCACCATCTACCAAGACTGAATTATGAAAAAACAGAGTTTGGACAGAGCTACAACTAGTAAGATGAGTGATTATCATTTTTTGGGTTCCTGATGCAGGACTCTCCTGAGGATTTCTTGCAGGACTGGTGATGTGGTGGTGAACTCCCATAGTTTTTGTTTGTCTGGAAAATAAACTATTTCTCCCTCATTTCTGAAGGATAGCCTTGCTGGGTATTGTATTCTTTTTCTTTTAGTATTTTGATTGTATCATACTATTTTCTTCTTGCCTATAGAGTTTCTGTTGAGAAGTCTGCTGTTAGTCTGATAGGGTCTCCCTTATAGGCGACCTGACACTTTTCTCTTACTGCTTTTAAGATTCTTGCTTTGTCTTTGAGCTTTGCCAGTTTGCCTATAATGTGTCTTGGAGAGGACCTTTTGGGTTAAATCTATTTGGGGATCTTTGCACATCTGGATCTGAACGTCTGTGTCTCTCCTTATTTCTGGGAAGTTTCCTATTATTATTTCATTGAATAGTTTTTCCATGTCTTTTCCTTTCTCCTCCCCTTCTGGAACAGCCATGATTTGAATGTTTGTGCACTTAAGTTTGTCTGCTAACTCTCTTAGATTTTATTCGTTTTTTAAAATTCTTTTTTTTTTTTTTGTCCACCTGGGTTATTTCCAAGGGACTATCTTCAAGATCATAAATTCTTTCTTCTGCTTGTTCTAGTCTGCTGATTAAGCTCTAACTTGTATTTTTTATTTTGTTGAGTGAAGCTTTCAGTTCCCTGAGTTGTGCTACATTCTTTTTTAAGGTATTAACTGCTTTGTAAACTTCCTCCTTCATATCCTGGGTTTTTTTTTTTTTTTCTCATCTCATTATGTTGTCTAACTGAGTCATCTTCTATCTCAGTGAATTTCCTTAAGATTATTGCTTAGAATTCCTTTTCAGTCATTTCAAGGGTTTCCTCTATAGGGCCAGGTATCTGAGAATTACTGTGTTCTTTTGACAGTGTCATATTTTCTTGTATTTTTATATTTCTAGTATATTTATGTTGATGTCTGGTCATGTGGTAGAGCAGTTGCTTCTTCTCTTACTCTGGAGTGGGTTTATCCAGTTTCTGCTGGTGTCAATGCAGTTGAGTGTCTGGTGGGCCACCTGCATGGTGGCTGTGGCTGCTGCTGTGGCATTGAGCCACTTTTGCAGCATCCATGTCTGTAGCAGTGACTGTGGTGGGCCACGTGTGTGGAAGTGGTGTTTTTGGTGTGCTCCTTGCCTGCTTCTGGGCAGGGGATGCTGCTCTTGGCTCCTGCCTAGGACCCTGGGCGTGCTCTGCTGCTTTCCTGTTTCTGGGTGGAGGGGGCTGCCCTTGGCTCCTCTGTAATGCAAATATTTTTAAACTTCTAAGAAAGAAGGCATAGAGTAAACAAGAATGAATAATTGTAAACTGAATATAAAACCCCAAATTATATAAACAAAAACCAGGAAGTGGTAGAGAGAGAGAGAAACTTGCTCAATTTTCATTTAACAGGGGAAAGTAAAATAGATAATATTCTTTTCATGGCATTAATAATTAGAGGAAAAATAGGTTATCTCTCCCTCTCTCTTTATTTATAGGAAACCACTAGTAAAATTGAAAATATAATGTATCCCTTCAAAATCATTAGGAGGCAGATAAGAAAAATGAAATAGTCTATGTTAGTAGTGTACAAACTTTTCATGACAGGGCTGTGAAAAATAAGTTAAAAAATTTTAAGCATGCAATCCCACTATATGTATGTTAATTGGTTTGTGAATTGCACATTTTAAGTCATACACCAAAAAATAAAATCTTTACAAACATGATATCCATGCCCATGAAATAAACAATATTTTATCTTGTAGTTCACGATGGCTTCAAACAATATTAGCTAACACCTCAAGGCTCAGTATGAATTTAGAGTAGGGTTTATTAACAGTAGTAAGGCAAGTCCATATATCATATGGTCTTCTTGAACATTTTGAATTTTTGGTGGTTTCTTGTCCAGTTTAATTGGATCATCTGTTTTGCCTCATAATATGTTGGTGAGGAGTGTGGGGAAAGCGTCAGCTCTGCCTTTTTCTTGTTGATTTGCATTATGTGTATTATCTGTATTATCTTTAGTCTACGAATATCAGGAGGAAATCTTTGAACAACCTAACCATTCTGTGTAGTTTTGTTCAGTGATATCCATGCCCACCAGACAGCAATCATGTAAAATTTATCCTGGAGTAAGAGTGACATATTCAGCCCTGACCTTGGGGTCTTAAACTCTTCTCTTGGCATAGTTCACACATGCAATTCTCTGACAAACAGCAAGCCAGGGTGCCAGGGAAAATATATTATGTATTAGCAATCTATTACATATTACATATTAGCTCTTTATTTTTACTGTAAACAAAAATATAAATAGACATTTTTTTTCTGTTTTCTTCCTATACCACAATCATCTCACATAACACACTTTGGAGACTACTATTTTATATGGAAAGATAATTTCTTTTAAAAAGAACTTTTACTTTAAAAACATACCCAGAGAAACTACACAAGAATATTTATGGTGGTTAGTTTTGTAAGGTTTTATAAGTGATATTATTCTTCTGTATAATTTTCCCTTTTCCAAATTTTATACAATCAACATAAATTATTCCTATTATCAGATAACCATCCTCCGTTTTCAAACCTGCTTTGCTTTCGCGCATCGTCATTGGTGATCAGAAGCACAGAGGATTCGTAGGAGGGTGGGGCAGAGGAGAAGAAAGAAGTCTCACCAGACAGTCATCAGACAGAAATGGGCTCCTTAGGCAGCAGCTGGCTTCCCACGCAGATCCTCATGCTCCAAGTCAGACTCCTTCTTGGTGAGTAGCAGAACAGGCGGGGCCGCTCCAGGGCAGGACTTGGCAGGTCTGAGGAGTCGGGTGTGAGGGCACTGGCCGGCAGCTGGGGCTTGATGATATCCACCTCCTGATTTCTCCGAGGGTGAAGGGGAGAAAGAGGGAGCTCTGGCCTTTCTGGGATGCCTCCAAGTTACCAGCCCACAGCACATGAAAATCACCACCAACCCCCTACTTTGAAAGACAAATAGCCCTGCTTTGTTCAGCTGCTGCAGCTGTGATCATGAAAACTGGGTCTGGGACACCAGTTTCCTGTTGTTTGGTGGAAACAATCTCCACAATCTCTCCATCCCTACCTATCCCTAATCCTGCTTCCAGGCTGAGGAGGGCACGTGTGGTGAGTCATGGGCCAGGACAGCCTCCCACTGCCTGTCATTCAGCGATGGGTGAACTGTGGCACCATCAACAGAGGTGGGGGAGGTGGGACCCTGCCTCTCATCTGCTGGTGACCTTTAAATGTGGTTACCAGCTGCCTCCAAGCACTGGGTGGTAGCAGTGGTGGTGTTCTGTGTGCTGTGGATGCTACCTCAAGTGAGTCAGGCTAAAACTTTGTGTCCTGGTGCCCAGACGTTTGTCCACAAAACCCTGTTATAGTTAAAAGAGCTCTGCAGGCAGACCCACTGGGTCTCAACTCTGGTTCTGCCCCATGTTGGCCAGAAAATTGTATGTATCCTGGGACAAGTAGCTTTATCTTTCTGAGCCTCAGCTTCCTCCACTGTAAAATGAGTAGAATACCTAACTCTATGTGTCATTTGGGAGATTAAATGCAGTAGTGCACGTTCCAACCACTGTCTGACATAGGGACACAGATTGCTTGTGTTGTGGTGTTATATTTTTCTATCTCGATGAAGAAGGTTGTAAATAGACAGACGAATGGTATAGTATCCTTGTTTTATCACTGCCAGTTTTATCATGATCCAACAGTTTGAAAACAGAAAAGTTTCCCTCTGGGAACCGAGGGGGTTGTGGTAACCCAGAGACTGTGCACTTTCCTATGCTCCCCGCTCCCTCTGTCCTTCCTACGCATGGTGAACATCTTATGCAGTTAAAAAAAAAAGGCCCTCACTCCACTTTCACACACAGAGCTCTGACCTCTTAATTAAGGGGAAAGGGAAATCTTCCCATATGGCCCTATGCTGTACAAAGGAAATTTTTCTTCTCTCACCTTCCTATTCCAGCCTTTAGGAAAATTATTTCATTTACTTTCTCAGTAGGGAAACAGCTGCTTAGTACCTTCCCCCTGTCTGTCTTCTCTTTCCTTTTCTACTCAACAAATGCTATCATTTCCCGTTTGGGTCTCAGAGTTTGTGGGGTCAGTGATCAGTTCAGGGTGTCCCACTGTTTTGCTTAGTTTTTTGAGCTGCTAGTTGCATCTAGGCTGCGTACTTTGTACTCCCAGAGCATTTCCACTATTCTGCCATTACGCCATCTGTCACCATTTTCAGAGAGCTGTGTGGGTGGCAGGGTGACGGGTGCACAGGAAGGCACGTCTGCCTCCAAGAGCCCCTTTGTTTGTGCTGTTGGTTGCCCAACAACCACCAAGGGCTGGAAGTCCTCACGAAAGGAGATGCAGCTGCTCCTGCCTTGCCCAGTGGGCATCAGCCTTGCTTGAATTCTAAGCAGAAGTAGAATAGCTGTACCCAGGCCACATGGAGTCCTACATGATGGGAGAGAGTGGGGAGGTGGCTGGGTCTCAGTGCCCATACCACAAAGTACTTTCCATCCCTTATTGACAAAACAAAAATGATTTTCTGTAAATGTGTTTTGTATTGAAGCTGATTCAGGCAGTGTCAGGTTTATGATTAACTCATATCTATTAAGAATTGAAGGTGACAGAACTAGTGAGCTATGTCATTTATTTTAAAAAATTAAACATTTAAAAAACATGACACCATATCACATTTAATCATAATTTCTTAAAAGTTTCTAAAGGAGAAAATTTATAGATGTATAAGGGGCCTTCAAAAAGTTCATGGAAGGATTCACGTTATCTTTTAATTCGATTTTTCCATGAGCTTTTTGAAGTACCCTTCTATATTTGCATGTGTCCTCAAGGTGGGGCACAGGATATAAGGACACAGCTGTGTTTTCCCTGCTCTTACTCAGTCTTTCTGTCACTACTGGATTTGTTCCTTTTCTTATACATTTTATGGGTTCCAGAAGTGCAGTTGGAATTGAGTTGGAAACCCTGGATCTTATAGGGATTTTGGCACCAACTTCTCGTTAGTGGTTTCCCTCAATTTTCTTGTAACTTGGAACTTCATCTCTCTGTTCATAGTAAAGAATCCTTTCTGTAGCCTGTGAGAAATAGCTTAATACATTTCTTCAAATTTAAAAGGTGGGGAGACAGAAAGAAGAGAGCAGGAGTCAGGTGGCTCTCAGATATATTCCAGACCATACAGAGACACAGATCCTAACTTCACTGTTGTGGGAAGCTCTTGCCACTCTCTTACGTAATAGGTCTCTGGAAATTCCCTCATTCTTAAGTTTTCCTGAACCATGACCACTCACCTTCTCTCTTTCTTTCTTTTATGTTTAAGACTTTATTTTCTATTTTATTTATTTATTTTCATTGTACATATTTATGGGGTACAGTTTGTTGTTTTAATACATGCATATATTGTATAATGATCCAATCAAGAGAGTAAGCGTCTCTGTCACCTAAACATTTATCATCTTTTTGTGGTTATAACATTCTAGATCCTCTTTTCTGGCTATCTTGAAATATACAACACAATATTATTAGCTAGTGCTCTAGAGGGACTTGCTTTGTCTTTAATTATTTAGTTCCCTGTTCAAAAGGCCACACAAGGCTCTTGGGAGCACGAACTTTCTCCTTCTCTAAAATGTTTTGTCAGAAAGGGATTAAAACCCCCTGAATCATTCCCACCAGCACACAAGCACCATCTAGTGTCTACAATCTTTCAAAGACCCTTCCTTGAAATACTAACTTCCCCAAAGAAGAAACTAAAAAGCAGGAAATAACCACATACATAAAGTTAAAAGACTATTTTGCTTAACTTTACACAAATACATTGAAAACCTAGATGAAGTAAATAATTTTCTAGGAAAATGTAAATTAACAATAGTGACTCCAGAAGAGAAAGAAAATTTAAACAAATAGATTACTTAAAACAAAAATGATTAGATTGTCAAAGAGCTACTCCTCAGAAAGTAACTGTACAATTTCACAAATTAATTATAACCAATGTTAAGAGAATAGATAATTCTATTTTCACCTTTATGATGTAACAGTGTTAGACATACTAGTTAACATAGTTAGACCAGAAGAAGAAATAAGGCATAAAAATTTCATAGGAGAGGGTTATATTATTATTTGCAGATGATTTAATTTTTCATTTGAAAAACCCAAAAGAATCCATAGAAAAATTATTACAAATAATGAGAGAACTCAAGAAAGGACTTGGATACAGACTTAATACAGAGAAATAAATAGACCTATTACTTGATACTAATAATCAAAAAAAATTTTGGCATTAGAAAAATAAAATGCTTATGTATAAACGTAACAAGAAATGTGTAAAAGATATATGATGAATAATATAAAATGCCACTGAAGAACTCAAAATAATTTCTGAACAGATAACAACCAGCATGTTCTCCAGTAGGAAAATTAATTTATACAGAAGTCAGTTCATTTGAAGTTAATCTATAAATTAAATGTGATCCTCATAAAAAACTACCAATAGATTAAATAAAACCAAACAGACAGGCAGATTCTTTATATGGAAAAATGAGGCAACTTATAAAAACAATCTGAACAATAAGCATTATCAGGGGACCAGCCCTATCAGATGTTAATTAAAACATATCATGAAAATACAGTTATTAAAGCAATAGGGTAAAAGTAAATGAATAGTCTAGATAGTACAGAAAAAGACACAGTAAGTGGTTTTGAGGCAACCAACTATCCATGAAGGGGGAAAAAAAAGTTGGATTCATATTACATACATCATAGCAAAATAAATTCCACAAGGATCAAAAGTTTCAATCTTTCTGGAAATTTCCATCTGGAAATGGATAGTGGTGATGGTTGCAAAACACTGTGAATGTACTCAATTCTACAGCATTGTACACTTAAAAATAGTTAAAAATTTATGTCATGTCTATTTTACTACTGAAAAAATACCACATACAAAAAAAATCTGTAAATATAAAAAATGAAAAAAGGGATCATTTTTAAATAACGAAAAGTAGGAAAGCCTTACATATGACAAGACAAAGCAATAAAAAATCTCCCAAACCAGAAAAAGTTGTTATATTTGGCAACATAAGAATAAAAATTTTCTTCTTGGCAAAAATGACTGTACAGAGTTAGAAAAAAATCATAAATTAGGAAATGTATTGCAAGTTATACATTAAAAGGGAAAAATGGAAGGACTTAAAATGTTCATTAGTTGGAGACAATAGAGGACCAACAGCAATACCTTGTAATCCTATGCAACTTTGCAAAAGATTAAGGCAGCTCTTTATGTACTGTTATAAAATGAGTGCTAAAATACATCATTAAGTAAAAAGAAAAACAAAGGGCAGGGTGCAGAGCAGAGTATGTTGCCATTTGTGTAAAAAAGGAGGGAAATTATGTATATATTTTCTTTGCATATGGGTAGAATATCTCTGACAGGGTGTAGGAAAAAGGATTAAAGGGAGAGAGTCTTTTCATAGTGTATCATTCTGTACCTTTTAAGTTTTAACCATGTGACTTTATTAGGTATTCAAAAGCTTAATGAAATTAAAACAAATTTAAACCCTCCCTTGGCCTCTCCAGCAGCTGTATCAAAAGTCCCCAATATCTCCTGAAACTACTTCTTTTTTTTTTTTTTTTTTTTTTTTTTTTTTTTTTTTTTTTTTTTTTTTTTTTTTTTACCATTTTATTTTATTTTATTTTATTTTATTTTTCTATTTTATTTTATTTTATTTTATTTTATTTTATTTTTTTATTTTTATTTTTATTTTTTTTAATTTTTATTTTGTCAATATACACTGTATATGATTATTATGGCCCATCACCGACACCTCCGCCCTCCTCCCTCTCTCCCCACACCATTTTAATAAAAATTTTCTCCTCCTAGTTTTAACTAAGATAAAAATCCTTAAATTGTAAACTGAAACTACTTCTCCAGAGCAAAACAACAGCAGATGCAAGGGAAACTTTGTGAATCTCTATCAGACAAAACAGTCAAATGACTGTTATCTGGGGCAGGTAGAAGTTTGGGGACAAGTGACCGGGGCCAGGATGCAGTTCCATGAAAAAAGTTTTGGCCTTCAGAGACCCTTGAATTCCCATGGCTTGGATCTTGACCTGGGGAGCCTGCTGGGCCTCATGGCCCAGAGGAACTGTAAGAACTACACAGGTGAGCCAGACTGAATCCAGCCCAGGAAGGCTAACTGCTGGTGAGAAAAGAGAGTGTATCCTTTCAGTGCGTACAGTCAGTACCACGCGGGCTCCAGGAGCCCACAATACCTCTCATCACTGCTGGTTTGCTGATACTCAAGAGACCCTCACAGGTTAATTTGATCAGGGAGAACAAAAGGAACCGTGGGAAGGCAACCGAAAAGAAAACACACCTAAGGGTCCTCTGTTACAGGAAGAAAAGGAGACCCAACAGAACACCTAGACCACAGTCCATAGAGAAATGCTTCTCAAACTTTACTATGCTTAAGAATCATCTGAGATCTTGTTTAAATGCATATTATGATGAAATAGGCCTGGATGAGGCCAAAGATTCTACATTTTTAGCAAGCTACTAAGAGATGCTTTTGCTGATGCTGCTGGTCTTTGGCTCATACTTTGAGTAGCAAAGACCTAGTGAAACCAGCTAAAGCATAATTCTCAACTCTAGCTGCACTTTACAAGTACCAGAAGAGCTGTTTGAAAAGTCCAATACCTAAGGCCCAACATACACAATTAAATCAGAATTTCTGGAATGGGACTAGGCACTATATCTTTTGAAAGCTTCTGGGTACAGTCAAGGATGAGAAATACTCAAATTTTTTAGCACCTCCAGCTTATTTATTTATTTTTGATTAAGATATAGTTGACAAATAAAAATTGTATATATTTATGGTGTACAACATGATGTTTTGATATGTGTGTACATTGTATAATGGTTAAACCAAGCTAATTAACACATCCATAACTCACATACTTATTATTTTTGTTGTGAGAACATTTGATTTACTCTCTTAGTTACTTTCAAAGTATACATTATTATTAACTGTAGTCACCAGGCTGTACAATAGATCTCTCAAACTTACTCATTCTGTCTAACTGAAATTTTGCATCCTTTCACCAACATTTCCCCATTGCACCATCCCCACCCACTTGACCACTGTTTGAACTCTCTGTTTCCATGAGTTTGACTTTTTTAGATTCCACCTATGAGGGTACTTTAAAAAGTGTATGGAAAGGCCTGTATTATCTATGAATTCTATTTTTCCACACACTTTTTAAAGGAATTTATTTATTTTTAAATAGAAACATATTCTCTGTACATATTTACGCCACAAACTTTTTGAGCTACCCTTGTACAAGTGAGCTCATGCATATTTGTCTCTGGGTGCCTAGCTTATTTCACGTAATGTAATGTACTCCGGATTCATCCATGTTGTTGCAAATGGCAGGATTTTCTTCTTTTTGAGGCTGAATAGTATTCCATTGTATATATGAGTATATGCCACATTTTTTTTTATCCATTCATTTGTTGATGAATACTTAGGTTGATTCCACATCTCAGTTATTGGGAATAATGCTCCAATGAACATGGAAGTGCAGATATGTCTTAAACATACTGACTTCAGTTTTTTGGGATATATACCCAGTAGTGGGATTGCTGAAACACATAGTAGTTCTGTTTTTAATTTTCTGAGGAAACTTCATATGGTTTTTCATCATGGCCATACTAATTTACAAGCCTACCAACAGTGTACAAGGGTTATCTTTTCTCCCCAATCCTCACCAACACACTTACTGTCTTTCATCTTTTTGATAATAGTGATTCTAACAGGTGATATTTCATTTGGTTTTAATTGATATTTCTCTGATGATTAGTGATGCTGAGCATTTTTTTCAAATATCTGTTGGCCATTTGTATGTCTTCTTTTGAGAAATGTCTATTCAGATCCTTTGCCCATTTTTTAGTTGAATCATTTATTTTCTTATTATTGAGTTGTTTGTTTCTTATATATTTGAATATTAACCTATATCTGATATATAGCTTGTGAATATTTTCTCCCATTGCATAGGTTGTCTATTCACTCTGTTGATTGTTTCCTTGGCTGCACAGAAGCTTTTTAGTTTGACACAGTCCCGCATGTTCTTTTTTGCTTCTGTTGCATGTGCTTTTGGGGTCATATACAAAAATTCATTGTGAAGACCAATGTCATGGAACATTTCTCCTACATTTTCTTCTACTAGTTTTACAGTTTCAAGTCTTACACTTAAGTTTTTAACCCATTTTGAGTTGATTTTTGTACACAGTATAAGGAAAGAGCCCCATTTTATTCTTCTGCATGTGAATATCCCGTTTTCCTCAAACCATTTATCAAAGGTACTGTCCTTCCCTCAATGTGTGTTCTTGGCACTTTTGTCAAAAATCACCATAAAGACATGGATTTATTTCTGGTTTCTCTATTTTGTTTCATTGGTCTATGTGTCTGTGTTTATGACAATACCATGGTGTTTTGATTATTATAGCTTTGTAGTATAATTTGAGAATAGGGTTGCTTTGACTATTTGGGGTCTTTTGTGATTCCACAGAAATTTTAGAATTATTTCTAGTTCTTTGAAAAATGTCATTGGAATTCTGATAGGGATTTTATTAAAACTTTAGATTGCTTTGTGTAGTATAGATATTTTAACAATATTAATTCTTTCAATCCATGAATGTGTGATACCTTTTCATTTATTTGTGTCTTCTTCAATTTCTTTCATTAAAATTTTATAATTTTCAGCATACAGATCTTTAATCTCCTTTGTTAAATTTATTCTATTTTATGCTATTCATATTTTATGCTATTTTGAAGCTATCATAAGTGGAAAATTTTTAGTTCTTTTTTAGATAGTTCATTATTAGTGTATAAAATGTTACCGATTTTCATGCATTGATTTTACATCCTGCAGATTTACTAAATTTGTTTATTAGTTCTAAGAGTTTTTTTTGTGAAGTCTTTAGGGTCCTCTGTGTATATGATCATGTCATTTGCAAACAGAGACCATTTTACTTTTTCCTTCACTATTTGGGTACCTTTTATTTATTTTCTTGTCTAATTGCTTCTATATTGAATAGACATGATGTGAGTGAGAATGAGAATCCTTGTCTCGTTTCTGTTCTTAGAGGAAAGCTTTCACCTTTTCACTACTGAGTGTGATATTAGCATTGAACTTTTAATACATGGCCCTTATTTTGTTGAGATATATTTTTTCTATAACTAATCTGTCAAGAGTTTTTATCATGAAAGAATATTAAAGTTTTCAAATGCTTTCTCTGCATCTATTGAAATGATTATGTAATTTTTACCCTTCATTCCATTAGCAAGGTGTATCACATTACAGATTTACATTACAGATTTGTTGAACCATCTTTACATCCCAGGGATAAATTCCCATTAATCATGGGATCTGATCCTTTTATTGTGCTATTGTGTTCAGTGTGCTAGTATTTTGTTGGGGATTTTTTTTGCATCTGTCTTCATCAGTGATAAGGGCCTGTAATTTTATTTTCTTGTAATGTCTTTGTCTGGCTTTAGGTAAACCTGGCCTTCTAAAATGAGTTTGGAAGGCTTCGTGTTCAATATTTTGGAAGCGTTTGAGAAGGATTGTTTGGTGGAATTAACCAATGATGTCACCTGGGTTCTAGGCTTTTCTTTGTTGGGAGTCTTTTGATTACTCATTCAATTTCTCTGCTAGTTATTGGGGTCTATTAGATTTTCTGTTTCTTCATAATTTAGTCTTGGTAGGTTGCTTGTTTCTCGGAATTTACTAATTAATGTCTTTTAGGTTATCCAATTTGTTGGTGTATAATTGTTAATAGTAGTCTTGTCCTTTGTATTTCTGTGGTATTAATTGTAATGTCTTTCTTTAATTGATGATTTTATTATTTGAGTCTTTTTATTTTTTTCTTGGTTAGTCTCACTAAAGGTTTGTCAATTTTATCTTTCCAA
Organism: Galeopterus variegatus; assembly: GCF_000696425.1. Classification (NCBI taxonomy): domain Eukaryota; kingdom Metazoa; phylum Chordata; class Mammalia; order Dermoptera; family Cynocephalidae; genus Galeopterus; species Galeopterus variegatus. The sequence goes on from NW_007732024.1 coordinate 48,466, forward strand.
AAAAAAAACTGTTAGTTTTTTTTTTTATCTTTTCTATTGTTTTTCTGGTTTCTATTTTATTTATTTATTCTCTGATATTTATTATTTCCTTCCTTCTGCTGACTTAGGGCTTAGTTGATTCTTCTTTTTATAGTTCCTTGAGGTGTAAAGTTAGTTTGTTTTTTCAGATCTTTCTTCTTTTTTAATGTAGGCAGTTATTGTAGTAAACTTTCCTTTTAGAACTACTTTTGCTGCAATCCCATATGTTTTGATAGGTTGTGGGTTTTTTTTGTTTGTTTGTCTTATAGTATTTTTTGACTTCCCTTTTTATTTATTTTTTCATCTATTGGATTTTCATGAATGTGTTGTTTAATTTCCACATATTTGTGAGTTTTCCAATTTTCCTTTTCTTTTTTTTTTGATTGTAATTTCTTCTGAGCATTTTTTTTCGTTAAATTTTTATTTTGTCAATATACAATGTATATGATTATTATGGCCCA
>NW_007732024.1:53314-60020 GCF_000696425.1 Galeopterus variegatus
GGCAGCACAGCGCACACTTCTCAGGCTCGCTCTGTCCTCTGGCATGCTCGCTCCAGACCCGCCGCCATCTTGCTCCCCTTCTCTTCTCCAAATTTTCCTTTTCTTATTTATTTCATACTATTGTGTTTGGAAAAGATTCTTGATATGATTTCAGTCTTTTTGAATTTGTTAAGACCTTTTTTTGGCCTAAAATTTAATCTATCTTGGAGAATGTTCTAGGTGTTCTTGAAAAGAATGTGTATTCTGTTGCTATTGGATGAAATGTTCTGTAGATGTCTGATATGTCCATTAGGTCTATAGTGTTATTCAAGTTCACTGTTTCCTTATTGATTTTCTACCTGGATGATTGATCTGTTATTGAATGTAGGGTATTGAAGTCCCCTTCTGTTAACGTATTGCTGTCTTTTTCTCTATTCAGTTCTGTAATATTGCTGTATATATTTAGGTGCTGTGATGTTGGGTGTATATGTACTTAAAATTGTTAAATCTTATTGATGAATTTACCTTTTTATCATTATGTGATGATCTTTGTCTCTTGTGACTGTTATTGACTTATCTATTTTGTTTAATATAGATATAGCCACCGCTGCTCTCTTTTGGTTATCATTTACATGAAATATCTTTTTTCGTCCCTTCACTTTCAGTCTATATATGTCCTTAAAGCTTAAGCGGGTCTTCTGTAGGAAGAGTATAGTTATATCTTGTTTCTTTATCCATTCAGCCACTCTTTTGATTGAAGAATTTAATCCTATTTTATTTAAAGTAATTATGATAGATAAGGACTTACTACAGCCATTTTGTTAATTGTTTTCTGACTGTTTTGTAGGTACTTTCTTCCTCTCTTGCTGTCTTCTTTTGAGATTTGATTTTTTTTTTGTAGTGGTATGCTTTGATTCCATTCTTCTTACTTTTTGTCAATCTACTACAGGTTTTTTCTTTGTGGTTACCAGACCTACTTAAAACATCTTGTAGTTATAACAGTCTATTTTAAGCTGATAACAACTTAACTCTAATTGCCTAAAAATGTATACACTTTAACTTCTCCTCCCCCCACATTTTGTGTTATTCATGTCACAATTTACATCTTTAATATATTTGTACTTCCACTAAGAAATTGTTGTTGCTCTAGTTATTTTTACTACTTTTGTCTCTTCACTTTTATTCTAGAGTTGAAAATAATTTATGTACCACCATTACAGTATTAGAGTATTCTGAATTTGACTATATTCTTAAGTTTATAATGAGTTTTACTATATTTATTTATTTATTAATATTATTATTTTTTATATTCTAAGACATTGTTGCAGAGGAGTTGGGGGATGGGGGAGAGGGAAAGAGGAGGTAAATAGGGACGGAGGAGGAGGGTGGAAAGAGGGCATGGTCGAGGTCTGTGGCATCCCTCTCATTCCAGCAGGAGAGACCAGAGGGCTTCCAGCAGCAGTTTGGTCTTTGCTGGGCTGTATGCAGATGTTAGGGGTGTGTGGCTGAAGCCTTCGGCCCACCACTGCCCTGGCTCAGGAGCCCAGGGTGATTCCAGCAGCAGCTCAGTGGTGGTTGTCACTGGGCTGGTTGTGGATTTCAGGGGGTCATGGCTGAACTCCTCAGCCCCCCACCTCCCTGGCTTGGGAACCTGGTGTGCTTCCAGCGGCAGCCTGATGGTTGTCACTGGGCTGGGTGCAGTCATTGGGGGGGCATGGCCAACATCCATAGCCCTCCCTACCCCTGACTTGGGAGTCCAGGGGTCTTCTGGTCCTTCTAGGTTTTATAGGTGCTCTTTGGTGGTGTTAAACCTTTACTGGTTAATATTAAAATTTGTATCTGGTCTGTGGGTAGTTTGCTTTTACTTTCAGGTCTGTGTTGGGTTATTCACTTTTTCCACCACTTAAACTCTTCACTGGAACTAATTTGTTGTTCTTTGGTTACTTCTAAAACAGGGAAACTTCCTGTGGGAACCAGCACTTGGTCCACTTGTTAAGTTACATTGCTGCTTTGCTGCTGATTCCCTGGGGAAGGCTTTTTGTGCAGCTCAGGTTTTAATTGTTGACCATGTAAGCACTTCCAGGTCTTGTGAGGTCTGGTACACCTGAGTTGTGTGGAATCTCTGGTCTGGGTCTGAGTCTTTTCAGCAAACTGAACCCCCTGTAGTTCTATATTCCTGACCAGTCTCCACTGAGTTATCCTTCGCTGACTGGAAGGCAGATCAGCTGTCCATGCTGTGCCCAAATGTTCCCCCAGTGGGCCTCTCTCCCCTACTGTTCACACTCCAAACACTTCCCATGGGATGGGCCATGTGCTGGTCCCTTGCAGTGACTCACCGGCCTCCGAATGGCTCCTTTCTTCAGTTGTCTGTGGCTCCTTGCTCCTCTGTGGGTCCATGGGAACCCTGTCAGTGGTCTTGCTGGCCTGGGGACCACCAAGGCCCTCTTCTCCCCTGCTGCCTCCAACCAACTTCATATAAAGGGCACAGCTGTGGCTTTTGCCATCTCTTGCTCTGTGTGCTCACCAGGGACAGCCTTAAAGTGGCTGGGGCTCGAAATGGGGAGAGTGATCCTTTCTTTCTCTCATCGTGGCTTCTCCCATCTTTATGAACTCTGTAGGTCTCTCTTCCTCTTCTCTTGAGCTCTAGTGGCCCCAGCTTGTCTGTCATTGCTTTTTAATAGTTGTAAATTGGTTGGTTTGTGGGAGAGAGTGATGCTGGGGACTTTCTATTCCACCATCTTGGCCAGAAGCCTATAATGAGTTTTATACTTTGATATATTTTCATATTGTTAGTTAGTGTCCTTTTACTTTAACTTGGAGAACTCTCTTTAGTGTTTCTTGGAAGAAAGGTTTGTGGTTATGAACTTTCAAAGCTTTTGTTTGTCCAGGCATATCCTCATCTCTCCTTTATTTCTGAAGCACAGCCTTGCTAGGTATAATATTTTTGGTTAGCAATTTTCTTCCTTTTAGTACTTTGAAAATGTCATTCCACTCTCTCCTGATCTACAAGATTTCTCCTGAGAAATACAGGGATAGTCTTTTGTAGTTTCCCTTATATGTGACAAACTGCTTTTCTCTTGCTGCTTTCAAAATTCTCTCTTTGTTTTTGACTTTTGAAAATTTCATTATAACGTGTCTTAGTGAAGATCTCTTTATATTTAATCTAATCTTTGGGCTTCCTTGGGCTTCGTGGATCTGGATGCTCATTTCCCTCTCCAGACTTCAGAAGTTTTCTGTTATTTTTTTTAAGTAAGGTTTTATTTTTTTTTCCTTTTTCCCTTCTCCTCTGGGACACCCATAATGCATATATTGGTTCACTTCATGGGTTTCATAATTACTGTAGGCTTTCTACACTCTTATTCATTCTTTTATCTTTTTGTTCCTCTTACTGGGTAATTTCAACTGACCTGTCTTTGACCTCACTGATTCCATTTTCTGCTTGACTGAGTTTGTTGTCAAAGTTCTGTAAGGAAATTTTCAGTTTAATCATCATCTTCTTTAGCTCCAGAATTTGTTTGATTCTTTTTTTATAGTTTATATCTCTTTGTTGTACTTCAAATTTTGTTTGTGTGTTTTCCTGAATTCACATAGCTCCTCTATCTGTGTTCTCTTGTAGCTCACTGAGCTTATTTAAGTCAATTACTTTAATTCTTTGAGGAAGTTTGTGTATATTCATTTATTTAGGGTCAGTTATTGGTGCTTTATTTTTTTTCTCTTTGGCGATGTCCTATTTCCTTAATTGTTTGTGATCCTTGTGGCATGTGTTGGTATCTGTGTATTTGAAAAAGTAGGCACTATTCCAGTTTTTACAGACTGTCTTTGGCAGGGAAAGCCAGTAGTCAGCTTGTCCAGAAATTCTGGGCAGACCATCCGGCATAGTCTGTGGGTGGGCTCACTGCAAGAGTCATCAGGCAGGCTGACCTGGTGCCTGGGTCAGCAAGTGGGCAGATCTGGTGGCTGGGTGTATGGGGTTGGGCCTAAAGACTGGATCCAATGGGGATGGCCTGGTTCTGGGTCCACTGGGGTGGACCTGTTGACTGAGTCCACAGGGATGGGCCTCAAGCCCATATTCATGGAAGATGGCCTGAATCCTGCATACCCGGGGGTAAACTGGCATTGAAGTAGGCCTTGAGCCTGAGTTTTCATACAGTAGCCTGGTCCTAGAAGGGCCTAGAGCCTGGGTTCTTGAAGATGGTCCTAGAGCAGTATTATTTATAATAGTCACAAGATGTAAACAACCCAAGTGTCCATCAGTAGATGAATGGATAAACAAATTGTTATGTATACATAACAGAATATTCAACCATATAATGGGACAAAATACTGACATATACTACAACTTGTATAAACCTCGAAAATACTCTGGTAAGTAAGCCACGCCAGACACAAAAGATTACATATTGTATGATTCCTTTTATACGATATATTCAAAATAGTCAAATTTGTAGGGACAGAAAGCAGATTAGTGGTTACCAGGGGATGAGGGGAAGGGGAATAGAGAGTAATTACTTAACGAGTATGTGGTGTTTTTCTGGGGTGATGCAAATGATTTGAAGCTAGGGAGAGGTAGCATTTGCCTAACATTGTGAATACACTAAATGCCACTGAATTGTACACTATCATGTTAATTGTATGTATGTATTTTACCTTCATAAAAATAAAGATATGCACTTCAGCATATGCTGGTACAATTTTTGAAATACAACAAAAAGGAACGAAAACTTAGACAGCTTCCAAAGGAAAAACACTTTGAAAGGAAAAATAATCAGACTTCTTATCTACAGTACTGGCAGGTTTAAGACCTGATGAAAAAGAACAGCAATCAACAAATCCTTGAAAATCAGCCTAGTGTCACTTATTGTCAGAGCAAAAGAAAGATATTACAAGATAAGTACTGGTTCAGAGAATGTATTATGGCAAGAGCCCATTTGAGAAAAATCCCCAAAATGTTATTCATCAAACAACAAGTTAATCATAACAGTGATTTCAAGGGTAGGGGAAAATAAAGAGTAAACAGCGCTAAGCAAAGAACTACACAACAAATGTAATTAAACCACAATGGATGGTGGCAATTTGACTAGGAATTTGTAATTTAAGTAATAAAAATTCTTAACATAGGGCCGGCCCGGTGGCGCACTGGAGAGTGCGCCGCTTGGGAGCGTGACGGCGCTCCCGCCGAGGGTTCGGATCCCATGTGGAGACTGGTTCCTGCTCACTGGCTGAGTGTGGTGCGGGCGCAACACCAAGGGTTGCGATCCCATTGCCAGTCCCCGGTACGGCCGCGACACCGAGGGTTGTGATCCCGTTACCGGTCAGTAAAAAAGACAAAAAAAATTCTTAACATAAAGTAGTCATATTTTCATAGAAAATCTAACAATGGTCTAGAATTAAAAGACTTAACTATTTCAGCAAACTTCTAAGTTGGAAGGATGTTGCAGGGAGAGGGGTAAGAATATGACAAGACTGTGGAGTGGGCAGAGAAAGAGGGCTAGTGAGCGTTCTACACCTTCACCCTCCTGGGAGTGGTGGTAAACAGTGGGAAATAAAAGGTGACGAGGAGGGGTTGGTTGGGGGTATCATTTGACTATTTTAATATAATAGCAAAGAAATATATGTTAGAATGCTAAGTACTAATGGAATGGAGAAGTACAAAAGAATTAAGAACTACTAAGTGAGCAAAGAACGGAAGGTAGCCTGACCTCACCTCTCAGCAGAGCTGCCCCAGCTGACCACTCCTCCCTTCTTGAAACACATTTGTTCTTTGGCTGTTGTGACACCACACTCTCCTGGTTTTCTCTTGGCTATGTCTTCTGGTGGTTAGTGTTATGCCTTCTATTCTTCTCTAGCTATAATCTCCCCCTGGGCGATTTTAGCTAATCCCATGGCTTTAAGTAGCGTGATTTATCAGCACCGATCCCTGGCCTTTCTCCTGAGCTTCAGATCTATACTCTATTGCCTATTCAGTATCTGTTCTCAGAAGCCAGAGTTAACATATCTAAAACCAAATCCTTGTTTTATGCCTACAATCGCCCCAAACCTGCTCCTCCACCAGGCTTTACCAGCTCAACAAATATCACCACTACCCACTCTTTTGCTTAAGCCCCAAACCTAGAAGTCATCCTTGATTCTTCTTTTCCTTTACTTTGACATCCAATCCATTAGCAATCCTGTCAGCTCTGCCTCCAGAACTGTTCCTGACCCTCCACTTCTCCTCATTCCCTGCCACCATCCTTGTCTTACCCTATTGCAAGAGGCTCCTAACTGGAGCCCCCTTTCTCACTCTTGCCCTCCTATAAATCATTCTCCATACAGTGGAGTGATTCTTAAAAATGTAAATCATATAATATCATCCTGCTGAAAGCCACCTTGTGGCTTCCTGTTGCACTCAGAATGCATCCAAACTCCCTGCCCCCCATGAAGTCTTCCCTGCCTCTCAGTCTCCTGTCTTCAGATCTCTTCTTCATTCATTCTGTACCAGCCATGGCTCTTCCTTCTGTCCCACATTCAGAACATTCTTATTTCTGCATTGGAAGCTTCGTACATGCTCTTTTCTCTGCCTGGAACACTCCCTGTCATCATTCAGGATTGAGCTTAATTGATTGCCTCATAGGGGCCTTTCCTAATGAGCAACCCACACCCTATACCCCCCCCCCCCACCCCCCCCCCCCCAACCACCACTACTCTATCACATTATGCTAAATGTCAGTGAGGGTTCTTGGTTACAAGC
>NW_007732024.1:60940-86214 GCF_000696425.1 Galeopterus variegatus
CCCCCCCCCCCAACCCCCCCCCCCCCAACCACCACTACTCTATCACATTATGCTAAATGTCAGTGAGGGTTCTTGGTTACAAGCAATATAAACCAACTGACTAATTGATATAGATAGATAGATAGATAGATAGATAAATAGATAGATAGATAGACAGACAGACTGATTGATAGCAGGTGCCCATAGACCTTTGAGGGGTTCAGATGACCAGGCTTTGAAACTACTCATCCAGGAACCACACCCTAAGTCATAACACCAGAGCTGGTGCAGAAGAAGCTAGTCTGTCACTCCTGGCACAGATATCACAGTTGACACCCCAACACCACTGACTTTAGAAGCTTGCCTTGCCCCAGAACTGCTGCCATCATAGCCTCAGGCAACTAGATATAGCTGCTGCCATGACTAACATCATCAATAGTACAGACCTTGTGATGCTCCTCTCTTCATGTCACTAGCTTGTGTTTGAAAGTCTGGGGTAGGTGCATCTGGTTGGAGGAGCCTATGTCATGTGCTATCTCAGCTGCAAAGGAAGCTGGGAAAGTGAGAATCTGGCATTTTTAGTTTCTAGAGTGGGAGATGGGCTCTGACTCATTAGGTATAAAATTCCACAAATATAAGAAGGAAGTTCCGATGCCAGGCCATTGATATGAAATCTGTGCCACATCTTTTAAATTTTCTTCATAGCACCTATAATTATCTGAACTCATTTTTGTTTTACTTGTCTTTTTCAGCAGTCTCACTCACTAGAATGGAAGCTCCATGACAGCAGAGACTGGTCTGCTTGTTCACCACTGTATTCCCAGCAATTGTTAAATATTTATTGAATGAAGGCAGATTGAGAGCCCAGAGGGATAAAAATGTGTAAGAAACAGAGAATTCTAAGAAAGTAGAATTTCAAGAAAGAGAATTGGTTGCATGTCAAATGCCACAAGACTAGGACTGAGAAGTGACAATCGGATTTGATTTTTAGGGGATTATTAGTGACTTCATAAAGAGCAATTTCAGAGTACTGGGCCAGCGGCTGCATTGCAGTGAGCTGAGGAAAAAATGTTGGCAGTAGGAAAGCTGCAAGTGTTTTCTTTCAGTGCATACAAACAAGTGGAAAATTGGATTATTTTTTATCAACTTTAATATTTTCAGTTTCTTTTTCCTGAAATTAGGCCAATGGCATCTTGGAGCTTCTCTTGCAAACTCAAAGAGAAGGAAAGAGCAGTAGCTTGGGAGGGTGACGGACATGTGATTGAATCAAATCTGCCGTGTTCTAGACAAGACCAGTGCCTGAGCAAGTTACCTCTGTGGCTTCTGTTCCTTGTCTATAAAAATGGAGATAATTCTCTTCTGGTAAATATCAAATTAATGTGATGTGAAAGCAAATAGTAGATGCAACATAATGTTTGCTTCACTATTTTCTTTTCCTTATCTTAGCTCTTCCTTTACCAGGTTGCCAGACCGTCACAAACCCTAGTTCTTCCTGCACATTGAACAGGACCTTAGGGGAATCTGTCCAGCTACAACTGATCTCCTCCTCGTGCCCTAACATCCGAGAGATTGAGTGGAATTGGGATACTGAGGGTGGGAAAAAACAGTTTCTGGTGTCCTGGAAGCCTAATGCACCTTATCCTCATTGGTATGACCTTGAAGACAAATACAAGCACCGATTTGACCTAACGAAGATGGTTTTCTTGAACATCAGGAATCTCACTAAGGAAATGAATGGACTATATGCAGCGACAATCAAATTCCACTCGGGAGAATCCCAGGAAGAAGCCTTTAGACTCTGTGTATACGGTAAGGAATGGGACCATGCCCCAATGCAGCATGCCAAAGACCACTTTATCTAAAGTAAGTTAGCCTAAAATTAGGTACAAAGAAACTCCCAAAACAAAACAAAACAAAAACCTTTTAAGAAGTTTAGCATCTCTTCTGATGTCCTAAAAATAAAAACTAAATTTAAAGACTACATCTTAGGAAAAACTAGCTAAAATTTCTTAAAAGACACAAACTATATATGAATTGGGAAGGGAGGTAAAAAAACACCAAAAAGGATAAAAACTTTCTTCAATCATAAAACACTGCAAAAACTTATTATTAGAAATACAAAGTTAAAATTATATCAGAAATGTCCTTACTTGGTTGCTTCAAAAACTGATTTAAAAATTCTTAGATGACCCCAAAACGTTGACAAAAACAAAACGATAAAACTGGATATCAAGAAAGATGATATCCAGGAAAAAACACTAAAGAGATTGATTAGTAGAACTAGTCATTAGGTAAAATGGTTTTAGACAAATTGACCTGAAGTCCAGTTGGAGAGTTCTCAGCAAAATCCTGCCCTAGGCCCAAGTTGAAGATGCAGAGGTGACCCAGCCCCTGTTCCTTTGCCCCAGGCCAATGAACAAGACAGCGTCCTTCCACAGGAAGCAGAGAGCCATGGACAGACAGTGCAATGGAGAAAGCAGGAGAAAAGGGAGGAGAGGGAGCAGAGTCTGGGGTACCCAACCAGAGCTCTCTCTCACTGGTCCTCTCTGCCTCCCCCGCATCCTCCATCACCTCTGCAGCAACCTCCGACGTGGCCTCCCTGTCTCTGGTCTTTTCCCCCTTTCAAATCACCCTCTACATAGGTGCTATTTTTAGCTTTTAAAAATGCAATTCTTTTCCTATTATTAAACTGCTTAAAACCAAGCCATGCTCTCATGCCTATCCCCCACAGGATAAATAGCGTTCAGGAAAAGAAGTCCCATCCCCCACAGGATCTGGCTGCTGGCTGCCTCTCCCATGTGCCATTCTCTAAATTTCTATCACTTGCCTCACCCACCTGGCCCTTTCTCTCCCCTTGACGTATACTGGCAGCTCTCCAGGGAATATCCATCTCCCACAGCTCCCCTGCACAGCCAGCAATTCCTCACCTAGTACAAGTGTGTGAGGGGTGAGGAATTCCAACATGAGAGAGGGGAAAGCTTGCAAGAAGAGACTGGTTTGACTGGATGGAGTGTCCAAGATGGGGTTTCCAGTCAGTGAAGGGTGGAGAATATACAGGCTGTCTTCCTACTGTCCAGCTCCTGATTCCTGATCAGGAATGTCTCTCTGTTCTCCTTGGCTGATAAATTCATTGCATAGCTTTCTGAGGAACATCATACCAGTAGTCTCGTCCTATCTCTTTTGGCGGCGAGAAATGGAAACCTGCTCAAATTAGGTGAGTAAAGAGGGTTTTCACTGTAAGGCTACGTGGATCTCATAGGAGCTGAGATCTGTGAAGGAGTTCCTCTGGCCCTCACACTCACAGGACTAGAAGGCTGATGAGCACTCTCCTCTCTCTGTCAGGGGCCACACAGTCTGTCACCTTCACTCTCTGTATGTCTGCTTCTCTCTCTCTTTCTCCTGTCAGCTTTATTCCCTTGGGCTTCTCCACATGGCAGGGGACCTAGCCTTTGGCAGCTATGAGTCTCACCCAACCAGAGCAAAGGGACTTTCCTGGAGTACTCCATACAGACAATTCCAGAGGACTTTTATTGGCTAGGCTTGGGTCACATGCGCATCCTGGATTGGCCACTGGCCAAGAGAAGAACGTACTTTGTTTGTCAAGGCCTGGGACTTGTGCTCTCCCCTGTAACCAGGGCCAGGGTACTGTGATTGACAATCAACAAACACAAAGTTAGAGTAGAAGAGAAGTTGCCAAAAAAAAAAAAAAAAAGCAGAAGTGCTGCTAGCTAGTTTCCCTTCCCTGACAATCTTGGTTTTCATTTCCTGACAATCCGTCAGTGCCCAATTTAAATCATCCAGCAACGCTTGCTCACTCCCCATTGCCTGTAGAACTAAGTGCTCACCTCAGCATTAGGCGCCCTGTGCCAACTGATGCCATCTTTTCCCTTGTTTCTAGGCAAACGCATTGCTCCTTGTATATAGGCTCTCTTTCTCCCACACCTCTTGGCTTTCACAACTGCCATGTCCTAAGTGAAGATTTTCCTGATCCCTATCAAAGGAGCCTTTCCATTTTGAAAATTCTTTTTTTCTAACTCTTTTATGGGTCTTGTTTCTGTCTGCCTTGCTCTGGGTTTATTTGTGTATGGTCTACCCTTCACTTGAGAGCAGGGTTCTTGCCCTACTCTTTTTGGCAGCAGCCACATGTCTCATACAGATCCCAGCAGGCATTCAGGAAGTAAGACTCTAACCAAATAGATTTAAGCAATATTTAAGCGATACCTACAGAAACACCTAATTTTTCTAGGCTTTTTCTTATTTAAGACTGACTAATATTTCTTCACCCATTGAAAAGAGCATATAATAAAAATTCATATAAACCAATTGCTGATTGGAAACTTTAAATACCTTAGAGCATAAGCTTTCTAAACACCTGTCTGTGCTTCAGAACGCTTTGTAATAGACATTCCATTTGGCTTTATATTTAAATTATTATCTATTCATTAAATTAGGTCCTTTAAAGAAGCTACTTAAAAACATCATTTTCCCCAGACACATGATCAATGAATCTTGGGAAGGACCCGACAATTTATATTCTTAATAATTGTCCTAGATCAGGAGTTGGCACTTTATGGCCACAAGTCAAATCCAGCCCAATACCTGTTTTTGTAAGTAAAGTTTTATTGGAGCACAGCCACATCCATTCATTAGCATATTGTATTTGGCTGCTTGTGCACTATAAAGACAAAGTTGTGGAGTTGTGACTGAGACCTTATGGCCTGTCGAACTTAACATATTTACTATCTGACCCTTTACAGAAAAGTTTGCCTACCCCTGCTCTAGACGATTCTGCTGACACAGCTAATCCATGTAACTTCATAGGGTGATGAGGAGGATTAAATGAGTTAGTGTAAAGCCCTTGGAGCTGTGCCTGGAAACATATACCTGCTCAGTAAATGCTAACTATTGTTTTCATTTCATTGGCTAAGGGAATAAGTGGCATAAATAAGTTTTCTAATTATACTATTCTTGCATTCCCATAATAAACCCAATTTAACCATGATGTATTGTGAGATTATATTTGCTAATATTTAATTTAGGAATTTTAAGTTCTCTGTTTATAACTGACATTAACACATGGATTTGCAAATGTGTTTTGTCTTGTTTCGTTTCTGGTGTTTTCCTTGTCTAATGTGATTATTAAAGTTAAACTATCCTTTCAGAATGACCTGAAAAATGCTTTGCCTTTTTCTAAGCTCTGGAACAGTGTACAGAAAGTAAGAACCTTATATTCCTTAGTCATTTGGTAGCAGTCACTCCTAAAACCATATGCACTTCATGCCCTTTATAAAGACAGATCTTTGGCTACCTTTCTAATCCTTCTAACGCTATGGATGTATTCAGATTTGCTACCTCTGCTTAACTGAATTTTAATCATTTATATTTTCATAGAAAAACATTATTCCAATTTACATTTTTAAATCTATTGATATATGTTTGCACATAATATTTCCCTATAATTTTAATATCTTTTCTGTATCTTTAGTTATGCCCCAATTCTCATTCCTACTGTTATTTACTTATGGCTTTAACTTTTTAGTCAGAAGTATGAATATTTTTTCTTTTAAATAGGTCTTTTTAAAAAAATCAACTTTTAAGTTTGCTGATTAAATATTTCTTTTTTTGTTATCTATGTGGAAAAGTTAGGAATACATTTGACTGCAATTAACATAAGACTTGATTTCAAAGGCTTAAGCAAGTAAGGTTTATTTTTTCCACATGTCAGGAGGTGAAGAGATGCCATTTGCTGGTGCTGGTTCAACTGCTGAGCTCCGTTGTGGGGGACCTGGGCTCTCTCACTTGCTGCTCTGCTGTCCTTGCCACATCAGCTCGTTGCTTGGAGGTGAAGAGATGCCATTTGCTGGTGCTGGTTCAACTGCTGAGCTCCGTCGTGGGGGACCTGGGCTCTCTCACTTGCTGCTCTGCTGTCCTTGCCACATCAGCTCGTTGCTTCACGGTCCCGTGATAGCTTAGCTGTTACTCTAGAAAAAGAGAGGACAAGGGGAAAAGTCTTTGTTTTGAGGCTTTGTCTTTTCAGGAGTGAAGACATTTCCTTCCACCCAACAGACTCCCCTTTACTTCACTGGTTAGAATTGCAGCTGCAAGAAAGGCTGAGAAAGTGAGAATGAAGCTTTCCAGACCCCATAGTAGACAAAGGCAAGGGCAAAGCAGGGACTGGGAACAAGTGTGGAGTGAGCTACCTACTAGACTGGCCACATGGCCATTAATGTCTGTTTTTACCTATATTATGTCCTCCCCTCTGATCTATTCAGGTCTATCCACTGTAGTATTACCATAGTAATACTGGATTTGATCATTTATCCTTGAGTTTCCAGTAGTTTTTTGGGTTTTGTTTTGTTTTGCTTTGTAGCATTTATACATTTCCAAACCATGTTGTTAGGTACATGCTGTTTGGTACATATTAATCCTAAGTATATTATTCTAAAATTTCTCTTTTTGGCCCACTTAATTTTTTATCTTAAAGTTGATTTGGTCTGTAGTGACTGTTGCCACACTTGCGATCATTTTGTTGACATTTTCCTAGTGTAACTTTCCCCATCTCCTTTTAAAAAATATTTCGAGGTCATTAGTTCATGTAAATAGAACACACTGGATTTATGTAATCTGAGTCTTAGACTTTTCATAGGAGGATATAATGCTTTCAAATGTATTTCACTTTCTCTCATATATGGATGTACTCCTCATATCTCACTTAATGTTTTCCTGTTTACCATACTTTCTTTTTTTTTCTTGCCTTTTGTTGGATTAAAAAAATTTTCTTTGATCCAAACTTATTTAGTAGTTTGGAAGTTACACAGCTTTGTACTTTTACCCTACTGGTTACTAAACTTAATTTTTTACTTCAGCATTTAAAAATAAGCAGTATTTTTTTCTTCCTCCAAATCAAACAAGAACTTTAACATGTTTTTCCACTATATTATCGATCCCACTATATTGACCACAACATATACATGATAATCATATTTAATGCTTATTTAATTATCTAGACTGAACTGTAAGTTTCACTGGATTCTTTGATCACTGCTGTGTCTTGCTTCTTCCTCATTCTTGAACTCAGTTTTAATTTTTTTTCCTGCACACCCTTGAGTTTCTTTTAGGGAGGCAATTAACTTCCTGAACACTTGCTTGTCCTAAAGTGTTTTTGATTTTTTGCTTTTAGTATAATGGTAGGTGTGAAGGATATAAATTCTAGGTTCAAATCTGTTTTCCCACAGAGGTCGTGGAAAATCTCTGAGCAGAGTGGCTTGAAGGAGACAAGGAGTGATAGGAGAGTGGTGAAGGGCCAGGGCAGCCTGAGGAAATCCAGGAAGTGATCTTTACCTTGCTCCTTGGAGTAGATAGATGGTGAGGTGCTCCAGGTCCCCTCTGAGCAGTAAGGATCTCAGCCATCTGTCCCTTGGCTAGGAGTCAGAACCCCTTGGGCCAGGGGAAGTAGGCCCCTTCCCTATGACTATGTATAGAAACCAGGCAACCTCACACTGCTGTATCACATAGGTGAGAGTGGATGATAGACTCAGGTGGGCCTCCAATCCTGAAGCTCAGTTTCTCTTTTCTCCTCTTTTATCTCAGATCCCATCCCTCCCCCACAAATTCTGAGTCATTCATTATCCAACACATCAGGCTGGTGCAATGCCAGCCTGGAGTGCAGGATTCCAGGGTCCCCAGAGAACCTGACAGTGACCTGGCTGAGCAAAGTCCTCTCCAGGGAGCTGCAGCAGAGAGGGACACTGGCACCACCCAACTCCAGGAATCTAAGTCTGAGCCTTCCCCTAAGCCAGCTGAATGGCCAACTCACCTGTGTGGTCAGCAACCCTGCGGACCAGAAGAATGCAACTGTAGACCTGCAGAGCATCTGTCTATGGAGGGGTGAGTGCGACCTACTAGGAGGGGTGATGAAAATGGGTTAGCAGAGAATGATGGGGGTGGCAAGACTGGGAGAACTCAGGGAAAGTGATGGGACTAGGGAATATTGTAAGGTTGTTCACACGGTACAACCAAAAGGTCCCCACCTTGGTGAACAACCATATCCTTGTTCTGTCTTCAAACTTACAAGTTCAGTAGCTGGACCAATATATGGAAACTGCTGCATCACCCAGGTCATAAACGTGGGATTGGCATGTGGGTACCCCTTTCCTGGTGTCAAAGAGGCTGGGAGGCTAAACTAGTCTTTAGAATCCAAGCAGGGGAGGAGAAGGACTTGAGTAAAGACTTCCTCTCCTCCTTCCCCTTAGCCCTGGAACACTCGTGTCCTCCATAGTCAGGCTCCTTCTCTGGCTGCCTGGACGTGCCTGGCCCATGCAGGCTGATAGATGCCCATTTTCTTTGCTGTGTGCCAGACATCCCCTGTCTGAGGATGTTACCACCACTGCATACAGAAGCCAGTCAGCCTCCTTTGAGCAGTGTAAGCACCTGCGGTCACTATGGCTGATTACCATGCTTCCCCCAATCAGGCTAAGGGGTCACCTGGGCTCCATAAAGGGGTGACACACAGTCAGCCTCCTTTGAGCAGTGTAAGCACCTGCGGTCACTATGGCCGATTACCATGCTTCCCCCAATCAGGCTAAGGGGTCACCTGGGCTCCATAAAGGGGTGACACAAGGTGGAGTAAGGAGTGGGAGCTCTTACAAAGGAGCCGCACCCTGAGGCCTTGGTTTCATAAAGTACCAAACCCACTGCTCTCCCCGGAACTACACAGCAGGAACAACTGATACAAAGAAGGAGGTGTGATCATCAGTTCAGCTGCCCTGTCCCTACAGTGTCCTCCTGAGCTCACTTACTCACTTGGGGCTCTCATCTGAACAGGCTCTTCTTTGTCATTTTCTTCTTCACTGTTCCACTCAGCATTCGACCCACAAACTTGCATTGAGGCCTGCTATGTGCTTGTGGGGTGGGGCACAGTGAAACATAAGCCCCTGCCCTCAAGGAACTTACAGTGCAGTGGGGTGTCAGCACATACTTGCTGTGTGACCTTGGACAAGTTACTTAATTTTTTGAGCCTTTCTATGTGTTAAATGGGTAATAATTCTACCTACATCATAGGGTTGTTATGAGAATTAAAAGAGGTAATATATGTAAAGCTATCAGCACAGTATATGATATAATATGTCAATAATTAACAGATAATGGTTAGAAGAAGAGGAGTAGTGAGTATCTAAATATAAAGCCAGATGTTACATGCTGAAGTTGAGGCAAATACAAGCATGATTCAAGGAAAAAAAAAAAAAAAGGAAAGAAATTTAGTAACTGCTACAGGAGTTGGGAAAGACGCCACTCAGGAGTAGGGGACACCTGAGTTGGGCCTTGAAGGGTGGGTAGGCATTTCCTTGTGGCAGTATAAGAAAGACATCCCACACAGAGAGCACAACATGCTCTGAGGTCTGGAGACCCCGGATCCTTCTGTCCCCTCTCCCTTTTGGAACATGGTACCATCCTGGGTGTCCGAGAGGAAGGAGGCGAAAGGCTGAGGAGATGAACAATGGCACAGCAGCTAGTGGGAACCCCGAGGTCTCTGTGCAGAGATGGGACAGAAGGCTGGGCAGAAGAGACATTAAAGTGGCAGTGGCCAGTATGCAGAGAAGCTAGAAAGGAGGAAGCCCATCTTCCTAGAAAGGGCTGCAGCAAAGATGCACACTCGGGAGACAGGCCCTGAGCCCGGGTGGTCCCACCCCTCGTCTGCCTGTCAGGCCTGACTGGGGAATATCTGACACCAGCCTTTGACCCCAGGTTCTCTTCAGAGCAAATGGCTTTGGACAGGCATCCTTGCCCCAGTTGTGACGGTGATCCTGGGGACTGGAGTGTGGATCTGGAAGAAGAAGAAAATGAAGACTGAGGGAGGTAGGTGCTGGGGATACTCCAGGGGATATCCTGGGGGGTGCTGGGGATACCCTGAGGGCTGGAGTGTGGATCTGGAAGAGGAAGAAAATGAACACTCAGGGAGGTGGGTGCTGGGGATACCCTGGGGATTGTGGGGGAGGGGCAGTGGATAGAGAAGACCCCAGGCAGACAGGGCAGGGCTGGGGAGGACAATGGGCACATAGAGGCCCACTGCGCTCTCCTGTGAATCTTCCCTGGCAGAAGGCTAGGGAGGAGCTCTGCTGAGGGTTGGAGTTTTGTGAGTGATTGGAAAGAAAGGGCCATGGGTGGCAGGAATGGGGCAAGGGTCTGGGATCTGTGCTTACAGCCCAGGAGGCAATGGCTGCCTTTGTGCTGGGCCTCATGAGGGGTCACCTCAATTGCACACACTCTCACTGAATGTCTGCTGTGTGCAGGTGGGCCTGTTCTCCTGCCAGTGGTGCCAGGCTTGGAAGCTGCTCCCCAGGCCCTTCGCACAGAGGGTTCTGCTGGCCTGCAGACTGGTGGGGTCGACAGCCATGACCCACCCTATGCAGAGATCAGCCTCCTGAGACACCCTAAGGTGGGTCTAAGGGAATTAAATCAGGGAAACTGATGGGCTCAGAGGCCAGGAGTCCCAGAAAGTCCAGGGTACTCTTCCCCACCTCCAGTCTGGGTCCAATCCTTGGTTTGGACAACATGGTTGCATGCTTGGGTGTCCATAGCATGCTGTGAGCTGTGGTGCAAAGGGAGGACATCTCACACTTGTTCCTCCACATCCACAATCCCGTCAGAGCCTTACTGCCACCCACTGAGGAGGAATGCAGAGCAGGGAAGAGAAGACTGAGGCTCAGTGAGGGGAGGGGAGGAAGTGGGGCGAGAACTCTGGAGGGGCTCCCATACACAGGCTGAAAGTCAGGCTGCAGGACAGGCAAGAGCGTAAATGGCCAGTTGTCGTGGGACCTGCCTCCTGTGCAAAGGATGTAAAAGTAGGGCTCCACTAGGGCCCAGAGCAGGGAAGACACAAGGCTCTGAGGAGCATTAGGAAAGCACCCCCTTCTCCCTCCCCCTCCCAGTCTCTCTCCCTCCCACCTGCTGGGGATTCTACCATTAATGCTGCCTCTCTGTGTGAAGGCTTTTTTGCCCACATTGATAAAAGTACCCCCGGGAGAGCATCTCATGTGGCTACCGACCCTTGGCTGGAAATTGGCACTGTGGTCCCAGATGGAATGATTCTACTGAGGGGGAAGACTTGGACACAGGGCTAGCTGGAGAAGGAGAGGGCACCGAAGGGACTTGCCCAGAAGCAGTGTCTCTCAAACTTGAGCTTGCCTTAGAATCACCTGGAGAGCTTGGGAAGACAAAGATTCCAGGGCCCACTCCCAGGGTTTCTGATTCGGTGGGTCTAGGGTAGACCTAAAAATTTCCATTTCTACCAAGTTCCCAGGTCATGCTGATACTCTTGGCCTCACACTTTGAGAACCACTGGGCTAAAAAGGCAGTAGAGGGAAAGCAAGTAGAGTTGCTGTCTGGCCTCCCAGGAGTAACCAGCGGCTGGGTCCTGTTCTCTCCCATCCTTTGACTTCTCTGAAGAGGAGCAGGTCTAGATCATTGAGGCACAGAACATCAGGACTTTAGAAATCTGGTCTGGTCCCAGAAGTTTATGGTGGGGGGTAATGGGATCCAAAAGGGACACTGGGGCTTAGAGAACCGTGGCAAGCACGAGGCAGAACAGGGATCCCCTTGCTCATAGTCCAGTGCTCTGTCCACTGTCCCAACAGCCTCAGTGCCTGTCACATTGTTGATTCCTGTCTAAGCCCTTATGAATTATGTCCCCATCTGACCTGGGCCTCAGGGGCCTCAGGGGCCTCAGGAAATACCTCCTTGGGACTCAAGTTTCTCCGGGACACTCCTCCCAGAGAAGCACAGGAGGGGAGCAATATGTGACTTTGGAATAGGGAGACAAATCAGGCGACATCCAACACAGACATTCAGCTCTGTCCTGAAGCCCCCACCACCTCAGCCCCTGCCTTTGGGGGTCTCCAGCCTGCTGGATAATATGAATACCCTCCCAGGACACAGAGAGACAGACGCAGAAGAGGACAGGAGTGGAGCGAAGGAGCAGAGTCAGGAGCGATGAATGTGACATCCAGCTCTGACGCTGATTTCTTGTTCAACCTCAGAAAAGTCACTTGACCTCCCTGGGCCTCAGTTTCCTCTTTTATAAAAATGTGGATTACAATAATAATACCTTACATTTAGATGGTGCTTTGCAGTTTTTCAAAACACCTTTGCAATGAGAACAGTCAAGGTGATCTACACATTTGTCCAACAAATATTTGTTAAGTTCCTACTGTGTTCCTAGCATTGTTCTGATCTGGGCTATAGAAGTCAGCACAACAATACAAATCCTTGCCCTCATAGAATATATGTGCCAGTGGATGCGGGGGTGGGGTGGGAAGAATGACCAATAAAATAAATAAGTTAAGTATTAAGTGTTAGATGATAAGTGCTAGGGAGAAAATAAAGCAGGAAGAGGGGACAGAGAACATGATGGAGAGGGTGCAATTATAACTAAGGAGAATGACCAATAAAATAAATAAGTTAAGTATTAAGTGTTAGATGATAAGTGCTAGAGAGAAAATAAAGCAGGAAGAGGGGACAGAGAACATGATGGAGAGGGTGCAATTATAACTAAGGCTGTCAGGGAAAACAGCACTGAGACGGGATCCTGACAGAGATGAGGGAGAGAGGGAGGTCTTGGGAGGTGGGGGGTGAGGGGTAGTAGCATCCTGGGCAGAGGACAGAGCAAGCACAAAGACTGCAGAGTTCAAGAGAGGGGTCTGGGTTGAAGGAACATTTCAGGTAGTTATCAGGGTTAGGAGCCAGAACTACCTGGTTGAGGACAAGAAGCACATGAACAGAAGTAGCTTGACTGGTCTCTGCATGTAATTCTTAGAAGTTGACCAAGACCACTCCTCAACCCCACTTGAATTGTAGAATGACACAGAGAAGGGCAGCTGTGACGCAGAGAGCCCCAAGCTGACTATGGCAGTCCACACTGTCTACGAGAAGATCCATACAAGCCCAGAGCTCGAAGACGATGTCTAGACCACGAAGACACTGGGGCAGTGAGGGGCCTCGGTAAGATTCCATCCTTCACCCCAGGGTTCCCAAATATTCCTCCTTAAGGTGGAACTGGGACTAGACCCCAAGTCTTCCTGACCCATCCCGTTGAGACAGCAAAGCAGCATGGGCTGTTCCCCTGGGTCCCCCACAGGTATGCACAGTGACTCTGCTACTCAAACATCAAAGTATGAGAGGTGAGCCCTTCAGCAGTCAGCCAGACTTCTGACCTCTGACCCACTTAATCCCTGTTAGCGAGTATCATGATCAGGCAGACCTGGGTAGAGATGGTCAGGAGACAGATGCTATCCTGGAATAGGGGTGGTCCTGGGGCCTCTGAGAATGATGAGTGTTGGGTAGAGGACCTTTAGGACATCACAGCTCAGCCCACTACCCAAGAATAGAGAGAGGGGTGGCCCTTGACCATGGAAAAGCATGAGGCCTGTCAGCTGCCATGCAGAGGTCAGTGGTGAAAAGGGAAGAAAATATTTCTCAAGCTCCATCACCTACCAGGCTTAATCCTAAGCACAGTAAATGTACTATCTCAGGGTTTCTCAAAATTCAAGTAATTCACAGACCTTTTTATTTTTATTGTACAGCATAGACATACAATACAAAAGTCAAAAGGCATGTCCTATTGAAATTATGATATTTTATCAGTTTTGTTGTTCTTGTAAATGGGGTCTTATTCCCAATGTATCTCCTAACTGGTTGATTAAAATAATACATACCTAGTATATATTAAGCCACATACTAAAGTCCACCATTTTCAGTAGTTTTTAGTTTTATTCTCTTGAATTTCCAAGTAAATAACCATATTATCAACAAATAATTATAATTTTTGCTTATTTTTTTCTAATTGTTTTGTTTCATTTCTTTCTCTTATCTGACTGCATTGACCAATACCTCCAAAACCTCCAGAATTTATTATGTTAGATAATGATGATAATAATAGAAGAAATCCTTGTTTCTAACTCAAATATAAATAATTTCCGTGTTTCTTCACTAAGCACGATGTTGTTTTGGGGTTAAGGCATATATATTTTATCACATTAAGAAAGTATGGGGGCTGGTTGGTTAGCTCAGTTGGTTAGAGCTCAGCCTTACAACACCAAGGTCACAGGTTCAGATTCCTGTACTGGCCAGTCACCCCACCCCCAAAAAAGGTCAGTTTTGGAAGAAAGTGTGTACCTAGCTCTATTGTTAAAAGTTTTACCAAAAGTAAAATGCTAAATATTATCATTTCCCTTTCAGCTTCTGTGAATATATTATATAGTTTTTCTCTTTTTCACATATTAATAATACATTAATATATTTCCTAATACCAAACCTTTCTTGCATTATTGGAATAAACCCCAATATGTTTATATATTATTCTTTTTATTTAGAATTTTTGCATCATTATTTATCAATAAAATTCTCCTGTAGTATTTTTATTATTTAATTGTTCAGTTTGGTGTGTGTGTTATGCTTATTAAAGATTTGTTTTATCCTCATTTCTTGTAATAATTCAATAAAAATTTGCATTATAGTAAAAAAATTCCTTTTAAAGGGAAGAGTTTTCATTACCTAGTGTTGATTTAAATTATTTTTATTATAATGTTACTTAACAATATACAAATATACGACTACTCATAATTGTCTTGTGCTTATAGCTTTTATATTATAAAACAAAAATGTATGTGACATAAATAAAAACAGAACAATAAAATAATGAAGGAATGGTTATTTAAACTAATATTTAAGCCTACAAATTTAATGTAATGTATTGGTGTTTTTGTTTTGGTGAAAATAAATCATTGATGTAGCGTGACATAAATAAAAACAGAACAATAAAATAATGAAGGAATGGTTATTTAAACTAATATTTAAACCTACAAATTTAATGTAATGTATTGGTGTTTTTGTTTTGGTGAAAATAAATCATTGATGTAGGGATTAAGAGAAAAAACTAGCTTCACATCAGGTTCTATATTTAATCTTTCTTTTAATTTTTAATTTTAAACCTACAAATTTAATGTAATGTATTGGTGTTTTTGTTTTGGTGAAAATAAATCATTGATGTAGGGATTAAGAGAAAAAACTAGCTTCACATCAGGTTCTATATTTAATCTTTCTTTTAATTTTTAATACAAAGAATGCTAGTTCACATACATTTGTTGAACAATACTTGATTAAAGTCTTTGTGTATTAGTTCAAGATAGTTAACTTTATTCTTAACCAAAACTCTTCCAGGTGATAATTAATGGATGTGTAAAACTGTTTTAGTAACCTGAAAAAAATGAACACTTTTCAGCATTATTGAAATCACCACTGAATGCATGTAATCTACTCATTATTGGAATCATAGAACAAAAAAGTTCTTCACTGGGCATTTGCTGCCACAGTGGATATTTGCTCCATTACTGCCAATAAACTTTTGCAAGTCATTATCACAAAGGTAGAATCCCATATGTCTGCTTGGAAGTCAGATATGCCCCTGACAACTCAGAGTGGGATTTTGGGTGCCATAGTGCAGAAGTGGACCAATTAGCCAGATGGCAATTCAGTGAATGACCAACTCATCAAAATTATTAAATCTATTCATTTACTAGAAACTTCTTTCTTTTGACTATATATAAAGCTTAAAGCAAATCATGTTAGATAGAATGGTTTAAACAGTTTTTGAAGATTTCTGTGTTATTTTAGTTCACAGGTTTCATAATTTCTCCTAAGAGCATCTTGAGCAACGTTTGATTTTTCTCTATTCAGCTTCCTGCTAAGAGAAAGAAAGAGAAGTCAGTTCACAAGAAGCCTGAGCTGCTGATTCCTGAAAAGGGGAAACGAGGGGCAGCGGGATGAGGAGTCTGACAGGCAGAGAGAGAAGGAGACTGGGGGTCAGGGAGGGAGTCTGAAGCCAGAACCCTGGAGTCTTTGCTCCTCGTATTTCTCAAAGGACCTGTTAATCCATCTCATTCAAATCGTTATAAACTTTATCAATAACTGATATAAATAAGTATTATGTAAATTTAGCAAATACAGCAAATTGTTCATTCAGTGATTTGCTCTTTTAGGAAATGAATTCTTTTTTAATTGTTTTTCAGCAATTTGGTTTTAGATGAAGCAATCTTTGGGCAAATTGCTGTGAGCCATACAGCTTAATGGTAAGACATTCAGCCTCAGGCTAAGCTGTCTGTGTTACAAACCTCACTCCACGTACTGGCTGATACTCTTGAACAGAGACTTAACTTCCCGGTGCCTCAGGCACCTCATCTGTAAAAATGGGAGTCATCAAAGAGCCTTTCCTCATAGAGTTGTTGAGTCAATGAGTTCATTCACTTACAGCATTTAGAGCAGAGAGGGCATTCGCAAGTGCTCAGTAGCTGTTGTTATTGTCATCTGCCCTGTCTCACCTGATGGCTCATTTTTCCTACCTGCCTTCCCTAAGTGAATCACATGCTGAACAGCCCCATCAGGACCATGCTCTGTGTCATCATCCGGTCCACTAGTGCTTTAAGACAAAAGCAAATGTAGCCCTGAAAATGCCTTAGTTATAATGTGGCCATCCGTAGGACCCAGAATGCACACATATTAATGCTCATATCATTATCAAAACAAAAGTAAGAAATATAAAAATTCTAACAAAGCAGTTGCAGGCCCCTGAGACTACAAAGTACACCAGTTTGAGAAATGCCATTCTAGAAGCAGCTGACCCAGGCAGGAAAAGCAACAGAACAAAAGAGCAGGAGGGGTGGGGTAGGGGTGGGGGAGTCCCATCTACACCTGATCAAAAGCCAGCCTCAGGGATGTCACACCACATGGCTGGCTCCATCTGAATGGGGAGGAGAGGAAAATGAATGGAATCCTTTTCTATTTGGAATACAAGCCAATATGTCAATTCTTTAACTCATGTGTTAAGGGTTCAAACAGCGCCATAACAAGTAAGGCAAAGACGAAAGGAGTCTAACTACACTATTTTGAGGCAAACAGCAGAACCAAATAGAATGGCCCCAATCAAAGATGGAAAAACAGAAAAAACGAACATGAGACCTACAGTTCTTTGGTTCTCCAAAATAAAGGAAAGAAATAACAGTTTGCCAAAGACTGATGAAACCAGAGATGAAAGATGAACTAATGAATCAGTCAAAATGGGGAGTGGGGGGTGGGGGTGGGGAATGCCTAAAAAAAATTGAAAAGTAATCCTTTTGCAGAATTTAAAAATGCAAAGAGCAGAATCAACACTACAGGTAACCATATCAATGACATGGATGACAGAATGAGAAAATAATACAGAAAACAAGAGGGAAGCAATTAGAACAAAGAAGAGAAATATGCACTGATGGGGAAGATCAAACATATGGGTAACTAGTGTCCTCAAAAAAGAGATAGAGGGACTGGAGAGGAGAAAATATGGTGATCAACACTATCTGTTTCCTCCCCCCAAAGCCATCCCTCTTACTAACAGGACCCTGGCTGGTTCAGGTGTCAAGAAGAGATACGTGGTATCAGGGATGGAGGTGGGGGTATTTTCCTGATATCATGGTGGGCATGTGACCCTATTCTGACCAATGATATGTAAGAAAAAGTCTACTGGGGGCTTCTTAGAATAACTTCCATGCTGACAAGAGGAAGGAGGGGGAGGAGAAACTCCTGTCCCACGCTGCCCACTGGCTCCTGCCTCTGAAGGTGGCTGTGTGAGAATGTGATGCCTGAAACCGTGAGAGCCACTCAGAGCAGAGGGAAGATAACAGGTGGCAGAGGCTGACCTGGAGCCCTGGCATTCCCGAGAACTGATCCAAACCCAGCCACACCATGTCTCTGGGCTTAAATTACCAGAGGAGCAGCATGTATGACGTCATGGACGTGGGAAAGGGCAGCATGTAGATAGGTGACAGGAAGTGGCCTTGGAGTTTGTCTGCTGGTTTGTTTATATTTGCTAAATTATAGAGTGCAGAGGAGAAGTGGCTGGAGATTAAGTTGGACATGTAGATTGAATTAGACTTTGGACTTCTCATTCAAGATGTTTATGAACCAAACACATGCCTGTGTCTTCCCCAAACCCCTTAAAACTATAGCAAATTAATTTTGTTTAAATGTTTAAATCATAACATGAAAGAGAGATGGGGAGGCCACTAATCAGAAGTCCAGAGATGCTTGGAATCTCAGAGAAAGATGTAACTGGGTTCCTTGGTAAGACAGAGCCAGACTCTGGACCGATCACCTCAGAATCTCTGGGGCAGTGCCCAAGGAACAGTATTATTTTAATGACTCAGGTGAACTCCTGTGCCCAATGTACAGCCAAGTTTGAGAATCACTGACCTAGAATACACACATAGGAGCACAGCAGAGAATGGAGCTGTCTTCTCAGAGGAAACCGTGGGGGCGCTGACCTCAGAAAGACCAGGCAGGATGCAGGGTGGGGTGAAAGGTGGGGCTGAAACCAGAGGCCTCACGGGAGGTCCCTGTATGAAATCAACAACCCCCACCCCCACCCAAAGCCTGGTGTGGAATGCCCAGAGCTAAGCATTTCTTTCTCAGACATCAGCAAAGGAGGGCTATTCTAAAACAAAATGCGTCTGCCCAGAGGAAACCGCGGGGGCGCTGACCTCAGAAAGACCAGGCAGGATGCAGGGGGTGGTGAAAGGTGGGTCTGAAACCAGAGGCCTCACGGGAGGTCCCTGTATGAAATCAACAACCCCCACCCCCCACCCAAAGCCTGGTGTGGAACGCCCAGAGCTAAGCATTTCTTTCTCAGACATCAGCAAAGGAGGGCTATTCTAAAACAAAATGAAAAATCCCTGAATGCACTGTCTGGAGAGAACTCGGGCAGCTAGTGTGGATGGTGGACTCTCAGGAAAGCCCCCTCATTCTGACATTTAGGAGCTCCCCAGCAAAAGCCAGTTCCTTGCCCCCACCCTAAAGTAGAGCCTGACAGAACAAGCTGGCTCTTTTTTTAAATGTAAGAGGACAATCAAGAATCACCACACAGTAAGAAAAGCTGGCAGTAAAGGAACAATTCCAACCAGCAGAGCTGAGCAGAAGTGGGGAAAAGGGGCATGAATGAGTTAAATCCCCCCTAGAGTAGAAGGAAGTCATTAGGTGATGTTTTCATTTGTGAACTCCAGAAATAACCTTACAAGCATTACCTGGAGACATAGAAGTAACCACAGAAAAACTATAAAACCTGAAATAATAATAGAAGTGGTTGCCTCTGGAGAGAGAAACTGGGACCAGCAGGGGACTGAGACTTCAGTGCGTTTTTTAGAACCATTTACATATATGACTGAAGAAATCAGACTGCAGAGCAGCACTTGTCAGACTTGAATGTGCATGTAATTCACTTGCCAGTCTTCTGAAAAAGAAATTCTGACTCAGTCTGGGGGAGCCTGGGATTCTGTACTTCATGCACGGTCCCGGGTGATGCTGATGCCTCTGGTCTGAGGACCACACTGAGTAGCAAGACTGTAAATGATGCTAAATGCCCAGCTGAGGCATATGAAATAGATGTTGTGGGTAATTGAAAATCACTGAAGCTTTTTGAACAGGGGTGAGGAAGGATCAGAGGATGCTTTAGGTGAATTAGTCAGCACAGCCTTGCCTTTTGGGAAAAATCGGAGCCTCAGGGCCAGACAGGGGCATGAAAGAGGGGAGGAACTAGGTCAGGGCAGTGATGGAGGGCAGAGGTGACAGGACAGAGAGAGACAATACTGCAGTAGAATCGCTTGGCAAAGGATGGGACATGAGGGTGAGAGCAAGAAGGACACCCAGCCATCAAGCTGGGAGGGTGCTTGACTTTTAGAGACCCTGGAGAGGGAGGGGAGCCTCAGTCTGGGGGTCTGAATGTTAGCAGCACATGCCGGGCCTCCATCCATCATGGGTTCCAGCAGTCAGATCATACTGAGGCCAGTTGGGCAGCCTCTTTCCTGCCCCCTCCATGCTTTCTGTCTTAATTCACCAATCCTAACATGATGGGCCTCCATCCATCATGGGTTCCAGCAGTCAGATCATACTGAGGCCACTTGGGCAGCCTCTTTCCTGCCCCCTCCATGCTTTCTGTCTTAATTCACCAATCCTAACATGACATTTTCAAGTCCGTGGCCTGAGACTGACCAGAAGAGCCAGGACAATACTGACTCCTCAAGAGAAAGGCTTCAGGACCTTGGAACTGATGTCATTCTTGAGAAGATGGTGACCTCCCTCTGCGGCCAGGGCTCAGAGCTTCACTTGACATACATGCTCCCTCTAAGGATAGGGTGAGGCAGAGCAGCAGGGGAGATGGGGACACTTCGCAGGGTGATGTTTGTCTCTTGAACTCAACAATACTTACTGAGCATACATAGAGTGCTAAATATGTGCATGGTCTCAGGACAGTCACAGAGGAAGCCATAAGTGATTAGCACTTTAACTTTTATATCTTTTGCTTGTGGGGTAAGTTTTTTAGAATCTGTAATATGATTTGCTAATATATTTTATTTAATTGATTTGCTACAGTATCAAAAGAGAAAACAAGAACAGCTGCACCATTCCATGTGAGACAATACAGGCCTCTCTCCATTTTGTGAGGCTGGGTAGTCTGAGATAAACCATTCTGGGGGTGAGGGTCCCCCAAAGGTGAGAGATGGCAGGTCACTGAAATGGGCCCCTACACCCATGGCAATGAGACAGGAGCCTGCCCAGAACTGGGATGGGAGGAGTCTGACCCATTGGTACATGGGGGCACTGCTTAATCTGTTCCCGCTGAAGCTGCATAACAGACGTTTCCCAGAGAGCTAAGTCCTCATCACTGCCTCCCACCGGTCTACAGAGACTTTACTTGTGAGAGGCACATGGGTAGCATTACCTCCCCATTTTACAGATGAGGAAACTGAGGTTCCAGAGAGGTGAACTGGTAAACACAAGGTCTGGAAAGTCATGCAGTGGCAGAGCCAGGCCTAGGACTAGGCCTCCAACCTCCCAGACCAGTGGTTGTTCCAGGTCCAAGTCACCCTCTCAGTGGAGTGAGTCTCTTACAGGAAGATGTCCTCAGATCTTGAGTAGCCACACTGAGAGGGAGGGAGGCCAGTCCTGCCCCAGGCAGCATCTCACTTCACTACACCACCCACAGGCCGAGCAACAGAGGCCTGTGGCTGCATCTCAGCAGCCTCTGGGCCCCACAGTGACCCTGCTCCAACCACAGCCACGTCCCCCTGCACTCAGAGGGTAACAAATAGGCCTGCATCTTGAGCCAAGGCCAGACCTGCAAAGGGCTGCTGGCCTGAGAGCCTCAGCTGGTTTCTCAGCGGGGCCAGGGACCCTCACCATCTGTGAGCTGGAGGAGGTGACTCCTGCCCTCCTCCCTGGGACAGTGATGCTATCCTCTGTGGAAGTCTCCCATCATGTTTTATACCTGGAGGTGTTTATACCCCACCGGTGGATTGGAGGGTCCACCTGTGCTGGTACCCAACTCCCACACGGGGCTCTTATCTGACCTCAGTGTGTTAGTGACACTCACACCCCGGCCACATCAGACAGGCTCTTTCTGTCAGGCTTCCTTTCTTTATGCAAGACTTCTCTTGTGGTTCTTGCCTCCACAGTTCTCAGCATCTCTCTTCCGCCCAGCGGGGGAGGACAGACCATTATGACACCAGCACAACCTTCTGTGCACCCCATGGGCTCAGGCATAGCTACTTCACTCCATATGGGTGAGTGTGGGCTCTATAGATCCCCACCCCCAGGACCTGCCCACAAAACTGCGAGGCCCCCTCCTGATGGAGCACAGCAGGAGGAAGAGCCCCACCAGGAGCCGTTCATTGGGAAAATGACTCCCCATTTATGGGGGTCAACCCCATCCCTTATGGACCTAAGAGGGGTACTCCATGAGCCTCCAGCCTACCTATCTGCTCCCACTCCCTGCAGTAAGACCCTTCCCAGCCGTCCCCTGTCCAATGTCTGCTGAGCCTCCCAGATGTAGCTCATATGGCCCCTGGGAAGTCTGCCCTAACCTGCCCTGGAAGGATTTAGGTAATCCATGCTCTGGGTTCTCACAGCACTCTCAGCAGGTAGCTGGTCACTTGTGGTATAACCATGTGCACTGGCCCTGGCCCTCCCGCTCTGATGTGGGACCTGGCCCTGTGAACAGGTGAGGCAAGCAGGCCCTTGCTCCCAGCATATTAGTCTGCTCCAGCTGCCATAACAAGGTACTGCAGACTGGGCTTAAACAACAGAAATTTACTTTCTCACATTTCTCGAGGCCAGAAGACCAAGGTCAAGGTTTCAGCAGGCTAGGTTTCTTCTGAAGACTCTCTCCCTGGCTTGCCCACAACTGTCTATCCCTGTGTTGGCATGTGGTCTTTTCTGTGTGCCTGCCTCATTTCCTAATCTCCTGTTCTTATAAGGACACTAGTCGTATTGGATTTGGGCCCTCCCATGTGATCTAATTTTACCTTCAATACATCTTTAAAGGCCCTATTTCCAAATATAGTCACATTCTGAGGTACTGGGGGGTTAGGACTTCAACACATGAATTTTGGGGGGACACAATTCAGCCCATAACACTTAGGCACATGGTAATGCAGAGTTGCCACCTGAGCATGTGGTGATGGGTGTCTGGCTGCCTCACCCTATTTCCAACCCTGCCTGTGAACATCCTGGGGGTGTCACATATGCTCAGCTTTTGACCAAACACATACGGCAGCCTGGACTCACTTTCATTCAGCAAATATTTACTGAGCACACCTGTGCCTTGGCACTGGCGGGGACTTCTCTTCTTGTCCTGGTTACCATCTGCTGTAGTCACTGAGAACCAAGGTCGCTTCATATCAGTACCTCACCCAGTCCCTCCTCCTCTGGCAGAAATCTTGGCCCACGAGAGCCCAAGCTGCAGTGTTCTGTGGGAAAATGAAGAAAAGCTCCTTTCTCCTGGTTCTTCACACATGACTCTGAGCAGTCTTGTGTGTCCTGTCTTTCCTCATAGCTAACACCACAGCCCTCCTGTCCCTTGTGGGTGCTCCTCCTCCTCAAGACCCAGGCACAGGGCAGCCTGGACTGGTTTCCATTCAGCAAATGGAAAATAGAAAAGGAGTCCTCCTGAGGATGCCTTCACGGGGTTGGACCCAAAGACAGAGTCCAATGTCCGTCATCTTGCTGTCCAGTGGAGGGACATCATAGGCAGGCTTAACATGTCAAGTTCAGTTCTTCAACTTCAACAACAAAAAGTGAGCAACAGAAGAAAATAACAACTTAAACTGAGCAGCAATTCTATTCTAGTAAAATCTACTCTCTTCAGATACAGAAGGCCTCGGATGAGTTTGAGATGGGAGTTGTAAGTCCATGGTTCCTATATTAGTCCATCTCTGTTGCTTCTAACATAAATACCTGAAACTGGATAATTTATAAAGAAACAACTTATTGCTTACAGTTTTGGAGGCCGGGAAGCCCACAGTCCAGGGAACACATCTGGTGAGGTGACTCTACAGCTCTGCAGGGTGTCACATGGTGAGAATGGTGGAGTAGAGAGAGGCTAACTCCTCTCTCTTTCTCCTTTTAAAGCCCTCCGAAACATGCCCATGACCAGCATTATTAGTCCATTTACTAGGGCATGGTCCTCACAATCTAATCACCTCTTGAAGGTCCCACCTTTCAATTATCATAATAGAATTTCCACCCTCAGCAGTTACAGTGGGGATTAAGCTTCAGAACATGGACTTTGGGGACATGATTCAATCCACAGCAGTTCCCTTGGTCCATCTCTCTGCTCCCACTCACTTTTCCTGGCATCAGTGGTG
This sequence comes from Galeopterus variegatus, assembly GCF_000696425.1. Classification (NCBI taxonomy): domain Eukaryota; kingdom Metazoa; phylum Chordata; class Mammalia; order Dermoptera; family Cynocephalidae; genus Galeopterus; species Galeopterus variegatus. Next base: position 84,640 of record NW_007732024.1, read on the forward strand.
TGCTGGTATCTGTTTAAAGGCCAGATCTCCAGGAGGAAAAAGCCCTGCTTTCTAGCACTTGTCAATGTCTGTGCTGCAAATACTGCCACCATAGCAGATTTCACACTACTGATATCATGACGCTGAACATGAAGTGGGGAAGAGATGCACAAAACCAGCTCTCACAGCCAGCCCCTGCTAGATCCAGCACACCACTGTCTGCAGGAGAATCTAATATTTATTTATTTAGTTTTATTTTTTTTATTGAATCTTAATTGATTATATATATTTTGGGGATTCAATGTTGACATAAGCTGATCAAATCAATATTACTAGTATGTGTATTGTTACAAATTGTACTTATTCTTTATGTCCCTTGTCTAGTCTCTCCCTATCCCACTCTCCCTCCCCCATCACACCTCTGATAACCCTAGATTTCTTCTCTCCCTCTGAAATGGTTACTCTGTTGATATGTTGCCTAGATGATCTGTCCAATGCTGAGGAGTGTGATCAGGTCCCCCACTATTATCATAGATCAGATGCTTTTCCTGTCACTCTGGAATAGGCTTTGTGGAGAGAGATATCCTCTTCTTTTCTTTGGTATCTGCTGGTGACTCCTTGTGTCAATGTACTCCAGTGGTTGGCAGACCATCTGCATGGTGGTTGTGATGTCTAGTCACTTTTGCTGCAGCTGTGGTTACTGCGGTGGCAGTGGTGGGCCACCCACATGGAGGTGATGATTTTGGCATGCTCCTTGGAGCTGGTAGTGTGCCTGAGAATGGGTGGGGAGTCTGGTCCCCAGATCCATGCCCCGGATCACCTGGCGGTCCCCGAGGCACTGGTGGTGTGCCTGGACTGGAACTAATTTTTTGTCCTTAGCTTACTTCTAAAATGGGGGGACTTCCTGTGAAAACCAGTACTTGAGCTGTGTGCTTGAGCTAAATTACTGCTTTGCTGCTGTTTCCCTAGAGACGACTTTTCGTGCAGCTCAGGGTTTAATGGTTGACTTTATAGGTGTTTCCAGCTCTCCAGAGACTCGGTGTGCCTGGGTTGTGTAGAAACTCCAATCTGGGCCTGAATCTTTTCATCAAACTGCACCCCATGCAATTCTACATTCCTGACCAGTTTCCTCTGTAAGGTCCTGCACTGATCGGCAGTCCTTGCTGTGCCCCAGTGTTCTCCCAGTGAGCCCGTCTCCCCCACCACTCGTGCTCCAAACACTTCCCATGGGATGGGCCTTGTGCAGGTCGCTTGCAATGACTCACTGGCCTCTGAATGGCTCCCCTTTTTCAGTTGTTCTGGCTCCTCCCTCCTGTGCGGGTCCACGGGAACCCTATTAGTGGTCTTGCTGTCCTGGGGGCCACCAAGGCCCTCTTCTCCCCTGCAGCCTTCAAGCAACTCCATCTGAAGGGCACAGCTGCGGTTTCTGCCGGCCTCTGCTCCATGCACTCAGCAGTGGCAGGCTTTAAGTGGCCATGGCCTGAAAAGCTCTGAGCAGTTTTTTCTTTCTCTCATTGTGGCTTCTCCCGCCTCCATGAACTCCATTGGTCTCTTTTCCTCTTCCCCTGAGCGCCAGCGGCCCCAGCTTGGCTGTGG
>NW_007732024.1:86715-88813 GCF_000696425.1 Galeopterus variegatus
GACCATCTATTCATCCATCCTGATCGGAACCCAGAATCTAATATTTAAATAAGCAGGGCACATTTTTCACATACCATGGCCCCTAAACACCAGTCAACTCTTTCATTGGGAAGAAAAGGCAGGAGGAAAAACTCCCTAAGTGTTGGTATGTTGGTCTCCAATATAGCAGCAACGTAAGGGATTCAGAATAATTTTATTATTTTTTTCATTTAAAAAAATTTATTTTTTAATTGACAAGAAGTGTATATATTTATTGTGTATATGTCATTTTGAAATATGTATACATCGTGGAATGACTAAATTGAACTAAGTAACATATGCATTACCTCACATATTTATTTTTTGCCTCACCCTATTTGCAGCCCTGCCTGTGAACATCCCGTGATGAGAACACTTAAAATCTACTCTCTGAGTAATTTTCAAAAATACAATACATTTTTATTAACTATAGTCACCATATTGGGCAATAGATCTCTTGAACATATTTCTCCTAACTGAAATTTTATATCCTTTGATCAGCATCTACTGCCTTCTCCCTTCTTCCCTCCCTCCTGTCTGTGGCCTCTGGTAACCACCGTTCTACCCTCTACTTCTAAGAGATCAACTTTTTCAGATTTCACCTGTAAGTGAGATCATGTGGTATTTGCCTTTCTGTGCCTGGCTTATTTCACTTAACATAATGTCCTCCAGGTTCACCCATGTTGTTGCAAATGACAGGATTTCCTTCTTTTTAAGGTTGAATAGTATCCCACTGTGTATACATGTACATTTTCTTTATTCAGTCATCTGTTGATAGTCGCTTAGGTTGATTCCATATCTTGGCTACTGTGAATAATGCTTCAATCAGCATGGGAAAGTGCAGATACCTCTTTGACATACTGATTTCATTTCCTTTGGATATATACCCAGTGGGATTATTGGATCATATTTTTAGGAATCTCCATGCTATTTTTCATAATGGTTATTTTTCATAATTTACATTCCCACCAATAGGGGTTCACATTTCTCCACATCCTTGGCAACACTTATCTTTCATCTTTATGATAAAAGCCATTCTGACAGGTGTGAAGTGATATCTTATTGTGTTTTAATTTGCATTTCCCTGATGATTAGTGATGTTGAGCATNTTATATAACTTGTTTCTAATGAATGTACTGAATCTCACACATTTGTAACAGATTTGAGGCAAGTGAGCCTGACTAAGGTCTTCTTTATTTTCCACTGGTTTTACTTTCCTTACAGGGGTCCCACCTGTTTATCTCCCCACCAGAATGTGTATCCTTGAGAACACATGTGGAGTATGCCAATATTTATAAAGCAAATATATTGCACAGGGCCTAGTTTCTTGTAGCCTAACTTCTTTAAAGTATATATAAAATGTTGACCTTGCAAAATACAGGAAATTTNAAATCAATTCCCAGACCAGTGTTGTAAAGCTCTCCTCCTCTGTTTTCTTCTAGTAGTTTTATAATTTCAAGTCCTTCATTAAGTATTTAGTTCATTTTGAGTTTATTTTTGTATATGGTTTGAGACAATGGTCCCATTTTATTTTTCTGCATGTGGATATACAGTTATCCGAACACAAGAATAATTTTAACTGTGTTAGATTCTGACCCTAAAACTGAATACTCCTTTTCAATAACCAAAGGAAAAGATTGGTTATTCTTCATCCATCCTCCACCTTCACTAGGCAGTCCCAGCTAAAGCTTAAGGGGGGTTTTCAAGCTGGATCTCAGATCTTTCTCCCTCTTCCTGTGCAGGTAGTGAGTCAGGTAATTGAAAGAAGATTCTGGCAGCTTTATATAAGGTAGACATATTTTATTCCTCAGATGTGAGCCTCACAGACATGCTTTATTCCTCCAAGATAAGCTCAGGCTCTCCTCTGCTGACCCGCCATGCTCTGCTGACCAGTAGTTCAGAGCAGTTGTCTCTTTTGTATCACAAGTACACAATAGTGACCACAAGCTAAAAGCATAATGTAATTGCAACAAACATGCTGAATCAGTAAATGGGCACACAAGTGCAATTACACTCCTCTTATATAACTTGTTTCTAATGAATGTACTGAATCTCACACATTTGTAACAGATTTGAGGCA
>NW_007732024.1:90436-93133 GCF_000696425.1 Galeopterus variegatus
CAAAGCAACAAGCACAGAATGATATTTCCTCTGGGAGCCTGATGTGATGGAGGCAGAACTTGGGAGCCAGATAGACATTGATTCCATTCCTGCTTCTACCACTAAGCTGTGTAATCATGGGCAGATCCTCAATGGCCTCATCTATAAAATGGAATAATACCTCCTTCACAGGGTTGTTGGAAGGACTAAATAAGTCTGGTAAAAAATCACTTAGCACGGTACAACACCCAATAGTGCAACTCCTGCTCCTTCCCTTCCCTCCATTCTTCCCAGTGGAGACAGGGCTGAGCCATTGTCAGACACCCCCAGTAGCTCCCCTGGCCACATCTTTTCAACCTTGTTTTCAGAAGCACTACTTAATGTCCCTCCAAATGCTTTACTCCTCATAAGACAAGTTAAAAGTTCACACTCTTATTCTCAGTGCTTCAGTTCTAAAAGCTTGAAATTCTCAAAATATTTAGTAACAGAATCCTGGTGATATGCTCGTGCTGAGAAAATTATGTTAACAATGATATAGAGTAGAATGTCAAGTAACTCATTTATAATAAAAGACACCCCTGTCAGGAAACAGCTACCAAGCTGGAGAACCCTTCCCACTAACAAGGTCTCTTCCAAATAACAGGGGGCTTGCTGGGCACAGACCCAGAGATGGTCAGGGTGGAGAGACTATTTCTCCCACATTTGGGATCATCCTGAAACTTCCTGAACTCCATTGGACACACTTCTCTGGTGAGCAGAGTGCTCGTGACCCTGACCCCACCCGCTGATCAGCCACCCTTCAAGTTGTAAATCCCTCCCTACATGTGCCAGCACCATAGTCTGCTGTCATGGGAAAGCCTGAGCTTTAGAACTAGACAGCATTATGTCTGAAACTCACTTTTCACTTATTACCTGAGTGACCCTGGACAAATTGCTGAATTTATGTGAGCCCGTGAGCTTATCACAGCACTGGGCATATGTACCTGTTTCAGAGAGCCTCTGGGTTTAGTAAATGAGGCTCTATGCATGTGTCCAGTGAGGTCATTTGCAGAAGCTCAACAAATACTCCTATTGTACCCTAATCCCTTATCTAGGAGATACTTCCTCCATTGTGAATGTGCTGGCTTCAATATTAGACCAGAATTCCAGGGACACTCCCTTGTGGCACTACATTTTCCTAATTTTCTTTGAATAATGAAACTGTCTTTGAGGATAGGAAACACCTGAGAATAGATACCTTCTAATTTCTTAAGTCAAGTCATTTCTGCATTTTAAAATATGAGCCATTGAAACCCATTTACAATGGAAGAAAAATTTAAATGCATATCTATAATGCATTTTCCCCCACCCCCAGTGAATTTTTTATTCATCAGAAAAAAATACCATTAAACCTAAGAAAATGGATAAGCAAAGTAAATTGCATATTTTTGGCCAGAGGACGAGAACACACAGGTCACAAAACAAGAAAGGCAATTACTTCACTCATGTAGTATCATAAAACACAAGGTAACTGGATAAATGTTTACCTAGGGTTGCAGTCCATGGGGTGGATTTTTAAGTACCTGATATGATCCCAAGAGCCTCATGCACCAGAATAGGTATGAAGATAAGACCAGTCTAATAAGGAGGCAGAGGCCCTCCACCCCATTTGGGGATTTGGTTAGAGAGCAGCCCTGTTCTTTTGGCAGTCATCACTTGAGATCACCAGCTCCATTTAGGAGTGGATACTTTCTCTCTCACTGGCCTTCAGAGTCTATGGGACCCCACAAGTGATGTTGGCATCTGTTTCCAAACTCCTCAAAACCTCCCAACACAGGTGATGGAAGAACCTCTCCCTCACAGAAATGGCTCTCCCCTGGCTGAACCCTTTCATCTACTTAGAGCTGCCTCTGAGTCTCACTGAGACCTGGAGTGAGAGCTGGTCTCCACCCATTCCACCAGTTACAATTCTACTCTCTGACCACCCTTTCTGTCTCCTGGGCCTTCTGCCTAGGGAATGTGTAGAGGAAGCGGGGTGGGGCAAGTCCACTGTTCCCATTATTTGTAGGGTGGGAATATCCAGGAGGGTCCATTCATTTATCAGAATCTAAGCAATAGAGCAGTGTCTCCACCTCACCTAGGAAAATATTTAACCCTAATTTCTCTGTCTTGGTGTCACTGTATTTTGGGTCCTTGTATACTTTGACCCCTCTCTTACAGCTCTCCCCAGCAATGGCCAAAATCTGCTCTTTGAACAAGATATACTTGCAGATGTCTGAATAGTCCTTCTGGGCCTTGGGCATCTGCTGTATGTGTTTGATTCTGGTCAGGTGCTTCCCGGCATATTTTATAGTCAGTCAACATTTATTTAGTGCTCACTAGGTACACAGTTCTGAGGCTAAGCAGTTGGTATGCATCCTTTCACTAATCCTCAGAAGAACTCTGTGAGGTAGGTGCGATCATTATATCTACTTTACAGATGAGAAAGTGAAGCTTAGGGTATCAAAGTGACTTAATCAAGATCCAAGGGTGGTGAATATTGAAGAAGGATTTATTTTTCCTTATTTTTTTTTAAAATTTATTTTTCCCTATTGAATCAAAATTGATTATACATATTTTTGGGGTTCAACACTGAGATATGTTGATCAAATCAATATTACTAGCACATATATTGTTACGAATCATAATTATTCTTTATGCCCCTTATCCAATCTCTCCCCATCCCCCTCTCCTTCCCCT